>NC_086153.1:269681655-269984685 GCF_035149785.1 Candoia aspera | reverse complement strand
CTTGTCCGAAAGATTAACACCCAAGCCAATGCCAGAATCACAGCACCCATCCCCAACATTGGAGAGCAGGAAAAGCAGCCAACCTTCTGTAATGTGGGGCGAGCCACTGACAGGACATGTGAGTCTCCCCCCCCCACAAAGGCAGGCCCCATAAGCTGCATGTGAAGTTCAATGGGGACCCCCCAAAATTAGCTTTCTTCCTGACTAATGTGGGGGCCTATATGGAAGATTTTGGGGCCACATTCCCCATGGAATATTCTAAAGTGAATTTAGTGGGGTCCAGGCTGAAGGGACCAGCAGCAGACTGGTTGGTGCAACTGCACGATACAGGCATTACAACACCATCCATTTGGTGCCTTCAAGGACACTGGGATCACATACTTCATTTTCTATTAACTCCTGGAAATTACTTGTTAACTGCTTTTCAGCAATTAGGAACCTTTGGATTGACAAGTTTTACAGCACCGGATGAGTTTCCTTCAATCTTTAGTGAAAGAAGTTTTAAATACAATTTTTTTCTGGGGGTGGGGGGGAATAAATAGCAAAAGGATGGTTAGAAGTTTGATTTTGGAAAGTTACAAACAGACTAAGGGTCCAGATAAATTTGAAATAAGATTTTGGAATGAATTATAAGAATCCTTCCCATGGGAAAATGCTTTTGCTTTGAATTCTTTAAAAAACATGATAGGTTGGGACTTTGAAGGCCAGACACTAGAGGGAACGAGAAGGAACCTAAGATTACAATTAAAGGAGAACAACACTTAAATTTGCCTTACTAATACAGAATGGAGCAAATGTTTCAACATTGGACGTATTGAAAGATATTGTTGAACAATGGACCCAGAAGTTAATTTTAAGAGTTTCTGCCATTATAGATAGACTGTGTTTAAAAAATGTTATGGAAGAGGAATAAGTTTTACCAGGCAAGTCTGAGACTGATCTGAATGTGGATTTAAAAATGACAGGCTGCAAGAATGATATGGGAAAAGATGCTACACTGGATATACAAATGAAACTGGCCGATGCCTTAATATTTAAAAGGGATATACAAATAACAAGCCAAAAGAGTGACCTCGATAACTTTCCTATATTGGATTTACAAAAGAGGCTTGTTAAAGTTTTGAAGAATTTTGTGAGAAGGGACAAAAAAAAAAAAAAGAAATCAAGTTCTAGGACTTTATTTGAAGGGATTAAAGATCAAAATTGTTAAAAGTAAAAGGAAGGAATATACAGTTGGTTTATTTGATCAAGGTTAACATAGATATGTTCTTATCTCTGGTAACCCTTAATGGACTTTTGCTGATCAGGACTGAACAACGAGGCTTTGATTTGTTTATAGATAAGAGATGAGATATAGAACCAGTTTGGTCTAGTGGTTAAGGCAACAGACTAGAGACCAGGAGTCCGTGAGTTCTAGTCCCGCCTTAGGCAGGAAAGCCAGCTGGGTGATCTTGGGCCAGTCATTCTCTCTCAGCCCAACCCACCTCACAGGGTGGTTGTTGTGGGGAAAAAAGGAGGAGGAAGGAATATTAGCTATGTTTGCCACCTTGAGCTATTTATAACAATAATAAAGGCGGGATAGAAAATAAATAAAATAAAATAAATATGGGAAGAAGATATCATTTGTTGAATTTTAAGAGAAGGTGATAAGTTACTAAAATTGTTTATACTTGTTGTGATGATGGGGGAAGTCATTTCTCTATATATTTCTTTTCTTTTTCTTTGCTATATTCTTATTTTTCTTTCTTTTCTATTTTTCTTTCTTTTTCCCCTTCTTTTCTGCACTTTCTAGTTTTCCTATTTTTTTCTTTTCTTAGTTGGTATTAGTTTTTATCTTTTTAATTGTAATGTTTAATAAAATTACTATAAAAAAGAAGTGTGATTCTATACTTTTTTTGTTTTCTGTTTTCTGTTAAGAACATAAGCAGCACCCTGCTGGGCTGAACACCTGCCCCATCTAGTCCAGCAGTCACAGTGGCCAACTAACTGCACAAGACAGCCCACTAGTCTCCCATCAGATGGCTTTTAGAGACAGTTACATTGCCTTTAATTCTAATAGCCATTAATCCCCGTGATATCCATGAATTGGTCCAACTCTTTTTTGAAACCAGCCAAGCTGGTAGCTAGCACCACATCTCATATTAGCAAATTCCAAACTTTGATTATGCATTGTGTTAATTTTGTCTGTCCTGATTCTTCCAGGATTCACTCTCAGTGGATGACCTCTGGTTTTAATATTTTGGGAATGGGAAAATAGCCTCTCCTTGCCACTTTATCCACACCATTCTTAATTTTGTACACATCAGGCTTGTCACTCTCATCCATCCCTTTTCTAGACTAAAACGTCCCAAATGTCACAACCTTTCCTTGATCATCTTAATTGCCCTCCTCCAAACTTTCTCTAGTTCCACCATATCCCTTCTGAGGTGCAGCAACTGGAACTGCACACAATATTCCAGATGTGGTTGCACCATTGATTTATATGAAGACATTGTAATATTGGCATCTCTATTGCTCTTTTTTATTATCCCTAACATATTGCTGGCTTTTTTTACAGTGGATGCACACTGTGTCAATGCCTTCATTGAACTGTTTACCATTATTCCAAAATGTTTTTCCTCATCACTCACTGCTAGCTCTGACCTCATTAGTTTGTATGAGTAGTTAGAAATTTTGGCACTAATGTGCATCAATTTACACGAGCTATGTTGAATGACATCTGCCATTTGATGCCCACTCCCTTAATGAGCAGAGATTCCATTGTTGCTCATTTTTATATCCATATTGGTCTCCTTTGTATCTTCATATCTAAAAAATATCATCTACATCCAGGTGTCTGTCCAACAACTTTGTTATTTCCAATTTAGCAATGATGTAATTTTAAATTAATGTAGCAACAGTAGTCTTGCCAGTTTTTAAAGCCAGTGTGTGGCTTGTTCCTTTAAGGGGTCATTTATAGATTTGTAAATACTTTTTTGTGAGTTGGCCAGCATGGTCCATCCCCTTCTTGCTGACGTCTGATTCTATCGCACATCAGACTTTTCCCAGTGGAGCTGGAGAATGAGTTCAATGAAAGCTGTCTGCTTGCTGTCTTAAAGGGGCTGCGGACACTTGAATTACTATTTCCTCTGCTTCTGCCTGGCTCCCTAGGAGCATTAAGCCGGCAACACTATCAGGAGGGATGGTGAGGGCATATGATCATCTCACAGAGCAGGAGTGATCCCTTAGTTTCTTTGGAATCACTTTCTCTGTCAACTGCTTGAGAGGATCTACCACACCCTTTGAAAGAAGCTATGATCAGGCTCAGTTCTGCGAGGCAAGGAATGAGGATCACACTGGCTGAATAAAGTTGTGGCTTCCTAGTCTGAGATAATGGTTTTGTCTGTTCCAGTGATTGCTCTGGGAGCTACACTGGGGACTGCTACTAGCCTCCTTGCCTTATGCGGTCTTACCTGCTTCTGCAAATATAAGCGACCTGGGAAAGGATCCTCTGAAAAGGAACGGGATCTGGAGACTGAAAATGCCAAACCCAGCGTGCTTCAGGCACTCCATCAGGTAAGGCAGTGTATTAATTTTGTTCCACTCTTCTTTTGGAGATGCTGCTGCTTAGCAAGTATAGATTCTGAGCAAGGTCACCCAGCGTATGATATAATTTAAGATTTATAGCAATCCTCTGTGTTTGCAGAATTTCAGGGGGTAGCGTGACTTCTGTACAAAGAGGAGGAGGGGGAGGAGGGGGCTCAGGTGGCATGTGGGATTGCTAAAGCAACAGCCAGACTGGCAGCTTTTGTTTTACGAAAGAGAAAGATGGCATAACAAAGATACAGTGACTTCGCAATCAGTCTCGTAGCTGGACCAGGTATAATTGATGGACCACTGAAACCTGGACTCCAGATGGTAATAATGTGTGAATATTGTATAATTCTCACTGATTTATCTATCAATACACCTATGTCCATATGCTTTTGCAATGCAGGAAAGCCTTGTGTATAACTAGTGTGCTAAGCACTGGGCAAGTGTCAGGCATAGCAATATATGTTGGTGGAAATTTAAGAGAAAGAATCAACATCTAGCTTGCAATAGAAAGGTACTGATGAGAGATATTAAGGCAGCTATGAAGAATCTAATGTTATAGCATAATATACACTTAAGAGTCCATAGTACAAGTTAGTTATTGCCATATCTTCTTGAATCATTTCAGGATTTGAACATTACAGCGTATGAAAAATTATCATGCATAGGGTTTGCAAGGCGGGAAGGGGGAAAGTGACAAAATGTATGTCATGATGCAAATCCCACAGCTTACATACTTGTTGGGATGCAAGTAAGTAAAAGTGAGTTTGCATTGTGACATCACCATATAGCATCATCATTTTGATGTGATCTTGGCTTGCTGTGAATACTTATGTTAGCATATCAATAATATATGGGAATGACAAAGGCCTATTAAACAACATTTTGAGTTGCATGGGATGAGGGTTCAAATTCCCTACTAGCCATTCACTTACTTAGTGGATCTGGGCAAATAGTTTCCTGGACGCATATATTATGGTAAACCATAATGTGTTTTATTTGCTTTTGCTTTAGCACGATGTGTGGATCCACCCATTATAGCTAGTTCAATAAACTATGGTTTAAAAATTCTCATTTAGAATTATGTATGAATGCATTCATTCACCCTTGAGTTTAGCTATTGATCTGGAAAATGGTGCATCACTCTGTTGGCTTTCTTTTAAGAGGTAAACAGAATGTATCCAAAATTCAAATAAGACATTAAAACAAAAGGAGTAATTTCAAACCTTCAACCATTCTTTGTTATATTAGAAGGCATGAATAAATACAAAAGTATTGATTCTGGGATTATGCTGTGTGTGCTTGTTCTATAGCCTGTGCAAAAAGTGTGTGAAGGCTAACAGATTGATGGACCCCCAAATTTGAACCATTTTTTTCATATTGGGGGGAAGTTGAGAAGAGGTTTTAATCCTTTCAGATGCTTAAGATGCCCATTTTACTCCATAAAACTCTGGAAGGCCCCCTCCCAGAATGGTTCTGCCCATTTTTGAGTCAATAGAAGATGTAGACTCTTGCTATTATGAATCAGTAATCTAACTAATAAAATCATAGCAGGTTGCAGCAGAGAGAAAAAAATAACTTGATAATTGATCACCATATCCAACTCAAGTAACTGAATTTAAAATACCGCTTACAAATGTAACAAATTGCTCTGCTTTTTTCCCTTGGAAAAAATGCACACACTCATATGTTAGGATGTGCAAGATGTGCTGCTTTAATGACTTGCAGACAGATGTTACAGTCACACTCCTGTGTGTTCCCTACCATCTCTTCCACTGAACAGCCTACATGTGTGTGTGTATGTATATGTATGTACTGTATGTATCTATGTATACACACACACACATGCATATACAAGCTACTGTATATAAACAGGGAGCACACCCCACACTCACTCGCTCTGATGGTGTTACCCAGTTGGGTAATGAAACGTCTGCAAGCAAACAACCAAGCTCAGAGAGCACCAGGGACTCCACATACATACATACATACATACACATATTCACATACACATAAAGGTTATATTACATCTACAGATAATATACTGTAGGTAATAGGTAGACAGATAGATGCACATACCCACCTATATGTTTTGACCTTAAAGTGAAAAAATATTCTGCTTCATCTGCTTTTAAAAACACATGTAAGTCATATATTAAAAACCATTAAAAGGCAAAAGGGACTAGGACTGTTTCCTAGTCAGTGCCAATTTATTTTAGAAGGCAGAACAAGGACATGATAAAAATGCCATAAATAAAAATAAATTCCGTCGCCAGGTTACTGCCACAGAAAAGGCCAATCTTGTGTTTCTGCTTTCCAAGTATGTTGGGGAAGGGGCAGGTCTTCAAAACTCCTGGCTTTATAGCCCATATGGGCAGCTCATGGTCCAGGATTCAACCTCTTTTGAGGGCCACCTGAACCCCTTCCTCCAAGACAGTGTTTCCTCCCCAAACCATGAAAGAATGCAGAAATAAGGCTTTCAAAGAGAGGTAGTTCTTGGAGCCTGAAAATGAAACAGATGATGCAATACAAGCCTGTGCACACTCATGCACACATGCACTTGCACACACACACACACATACTCACAGAGTGCCGAAAGGTTATCAGTCCCTTCTCTAAGCCACTCTGGTTCCACATTGAATTGGAAATGTTTACTTTTTTATCAAAGGTGAAAAAGTAATTTCTGAATGAATAGCAGCATCTCTGAGCTCATCTGCAGTCTGGCTATGAACTCTTTTTCACTAGATAGGTAGCTTGTAGTTGAAATAATAAATTGCATTTCTTGGAAAGGGGTGATAAATCCCCCTTAGATACACCGTCTTTCACATGCCTTTCATGCCTTTTACATGCCTTTGCCTTATCTAATGACCTTTTTCACCATATACCTTCAGCCCATAGGATAAGATGGTACAGGCCAGTCACATTTCAGTTAAACAAGCTTAGAATAGTAATCCAGTTGAAATCTATTTCCATCCTTTACATTTCAGAAGAGCTATACGAAGGACTCATAGGTTATATCCCAGGGGACTTGTAACTTCTCACTTGAGTAAATCAAGTAGTTTGCAATAACATTGCAGTCCCACACACCTCTGTAACTTAGGTTAGCCTGCAAGAGAGTGATGTGTCCAGGGCCATTCAGTGGTCTTCAGGGTTGAATATAGCAGTACAGTAACAACATATGGAATATAATGCAATACTAGAACATCTAGGTTGAAAAATTCTAGCTATTGCATTATATACCATAGTCTGTTGTTATTGTATGTGTTAGTTTACTCTTCTTGCCTCTGGAGTTGCTTTACAGGGGGACAGACAGAGTTGGGGGAAGAAGAGGAAGAAGTTAAGACCTCTTGAAAAGGAAAGTGCATAGTATGATGATGGAGCACCAGGAGAAAACTTAAGTTTGGTCCCTGGTAACACAAATTGAAAAGGGATTCCCAACAGCAAAACTGTCTGGATACTTGGATAGTTGCTACCAGTCACAATAGACAGTACTGGATTGATGGGTTGGAATGACAATGATGCAGGGGGTGGGGGTGGTTTACATTATAGAATAATTTGTTTAATGCTGTAAAAAGTACTATGCGGGGATCATTTAGGGTGCAGTCCTAATTAGTGGATCTGACTCATGTTGCCTAGCAACTAGGCGGTCCAAAGTAGATGTATGCTATACTTCTTGCCTGTTTTAAAAAAAAGACCTATTACGTTCTAGACATGTTATACAGTCTTGACCTCCTCTGCTGTAAAATGAGGCACCTCTGCTTTTTTGCTTGGAAAACTTGAGCCTGGGGTGGGTAGGTGGGTTATTTATTTAAACATAGCTTAGTTGCTCCATTTATAAGCCACCTCAATTGCCAAGGTGACATACACAATTTTAAAACAAGAACACAAGCAGGAAAACAATCAAAAAGGCATATAGCACACGTTAGTCTGCTTCTTGCGGCTTTTCTGCTAAAAGAAGCACTGAACAAGCTATTCCTTCATGTAATGAGCTTTCAGAAATTTAGCCTGATGACAGATTTTATCTGTAATATGCAGAACATGTCATGTGCAAGCTCTTTTATGCTTTCCTTCCTGCTCTTACCTCCACTGTGCTGCAGAGGAGGTAAGAGCAGGAAGTGTAAGCCTTCTGAGTTCTAGCTTTAAATGAAATAGCTTCTGAGAGATAGTTAATGGCCAATAAATCAAAACATCATGAAATTTGGGGCAAGTGAAGCTCCTTGTGTTACATTCACAACTACCCTGTCTGTTCAGAATCCATCTTCTTAATGTTGGGCTTCTATTGCAATAGAGTGATATGACATCTGTCCCTCTGATGTTAATCTGTAGTGTCTGTTTCTCTCAACATATTCAGCATCTGCCAATGCAGTCAATGAGCAAGGAACATACATTTGTGAATTGGTATCATAATTACATGATTAAAGGGGCAGCCTGTCTGCCTAATCCTGAGAATTGCTTCTGCCTTAAAAAATGGCAGGAAAATGGTTCCTTCCCAAATGCCTGTCTTAGAAGAGATGCATATGGCTTCCAATTCTGAAACTTAATTTGGTTTGTTTGTGTGGGAGGTGTATTTGCATGTTCCCTGTATCCATTAATAACAGTTGCTTTGCACACATTATTATTACAGTAGGTTTCCATCCATGAAAAATGATCATTATGTGGAACACATAGATTCACGTTTGTCGATACCAGGAACCATGATATTCTTGAGGGAACTAGCATGCCATGATTTGTTTTGCTTGATTTGGGCTTAGCGTGACATATAAACCCATCTTTGTACTTTGTAAAACACAGTTAAGTGTGTTTAGCCAATTGTGATTTACTCAAATCATTGTTCAGTAACCATGGCTTAGTACGATCCACAAATATTTCCATGCATAATTGTCTTACTGCCTCTCTGCACTTGAAATGCCACAAACTGTGAGTAGCCTTTCCCAAACTGATGCCCTCCAAATGTGTTGGTCTTAAACTTCTATAACCCTAAACCCAATTGGAAGCTATCAAGTTCAGGAAGTCTGATCTAGATAATAAATGCAATTTATCTTGATCTAAATCCTAACAAAAGTATATTTTATTTGCATATTTTTAATTTGTGATGGGCCTGCCTTACAGCAGAATTTTTTCTTCTACTTTGAGCCAGCAGCTGGTGTTTGTTCAGCCTAGCAGTGATTTATTGCCAATTTTACTCATGCCAAAGGAAAAAAAAATCAGAAGTGTTATTTAAAGCCCCAGTATTTTACAGATTGTCCTCATTCAAACTTTTGCTTCAGATAATTTTATTTAACACAAAACTTATTTGTCAAAGGAGTGGGGATCACTTTTCCATGACTGACAGAGCAGGTCATATACCCAATAAACAGGAGCAGATGCAGCTGGCAAAGTGGTCGATCGGTTCCCCACTGTAGTTATGTATGGCTCCCAAGGGGCAGTGTCTTGTTACATGATGACAGAATGCCACTGGAGTGTCTGGCTTTTGGCAAGATGGCTTCAATAAAGTGCCTCATATTTATGATTCCACTGTTCTTAAGTAAGATAAAATATTCCATAATATATACATAAGCTTTATGATGGCCTAAAATATCCACTTATACTATCCACTGTAAGGATAGAGTAGGAACACTTACCAGTAGTAAGTGTTTTGCTCATGTTTAACAAAAATGGTATTTTATGGACAAGACAATTCTGAGCAGATGTCAGAGTGCTCTGAGATAAGAGGCTCTGGTCCAGTCATTGTCCTGCCAACTGCAGCCCAGAAGGAAAGAATGAGCTATATTTGCCTCAAGATTTTCTCATTTTATTACTTATCATGAGAGATGGTATTGCTTAATACCAAGTTAAGGGCCATTGTGGGGAGCAAGAAGTGACAGGGATTACAACCCTTTGGATCCTCAGTCCATCCTCACTGCCTCCTTTGGCTCTTTTATTCTAAGACTTGAAGAACATGCTAATTTTAAAATATCTATCAACCTTATCTTTTGTTTTAAAACATGAGGAATAATACTAGGACTATTACCCATTCATTCATTCATTCATTCATTCATTCATTCATTCATTCAGCACGTTTATATGGCTACCCATCTACCAATGGGATTCCCAGCAAACAAAAAGAAGAAAAACATAATACAAAACTCAATTAAAGGAGTCAATTTAAAAAAAATATAAGTCCAATAAGTGCTATGTAGGGTCTTATAGGATGGAAGCATAGAATGAAAGACAAAAAAAAGAGAGAGAGAGAGAGAGAGAGAGAGAACTTGATGCGCACAGCATATTTGGAAGGAATGTGTCCATATAATTCTTGGTTAGGTTTCCGAATGGAGTAAATAGCCAATTATTATTTCTTTCCTTTGTTAAATCTGGCAGGTTCTTAATTTGTGGATCTTGCAAGTGGCATACAAGCAATAAACTGAAATACTGTTTTGAAAACAACATTATCCAGCCTTTCATAGCTATCTGGCATCAGCTCCCATCAACCTTAGCTAGCACAGCTCTTGGCTACACTAGCTTAGAACTGTGGGAGCAGGAGCTGATCGTGGCTCCCACAGTTTGTATTGTACAATACTGCACCTTGCGAATCAGGGTGCTTCCCCACAGACAAGCAGATTGTCAAGGAAAGGTCCCGGCTGCAGTGAATGTTTCCTCTGGGATGTGGTCTACATGCATTATTAACAAGACAAGGATTTTAAAAAAGCTGAATGAAAAACATTAATTACACTTCAGCATACGTTTCCGTTCTCTCTACTTCGGCTTGAAAGAGAGCAGCTTTAGAGTGGTCAGTAGGCTTAGCTTTTTCACAAGAAAAAAGCAATGCTCAGCATTTTGGAATTTATCTAAAAACATTTGGGAGGGAATAAGATTACCCTTACATTTATCAAAATTTCAGATTTTTCCCATTCACTCATTCATGCATATGCACACACACACGAAAAATATTTTGAGGACATAAATATATGCAATTTGAATAAATCTGCATTTATTTCAGGAAAGCTTGACATATCTATTGGGAATTCAAGGTTTATACATAAAGCATGATCGTTGAGCGGGGGAAGGATTATTGTGACTCTTTCCTGCTGTTTACTCTTGGGTCATGCATATATGTATCACAAAATATAGATGGAATTGCAATTTCTGCTTAAATGATTTCTAATCCATGTAGTATGGAGAAAAGGGGAAGGAAAGAATTACAGGAAAATTTGGAGTAGGGATCAGAAGGACTAATTAAAAATAGGCCCTAGTGTGTTTCTTTAAGAAGAAAATTCCTTGATTTCCAAAATATGATGAATAGCGCCAGCAATCTGCCATTCCTCTCATGTAAGTTCACAGTTGAAGGAGCACATTCTTTGCTACAATAAATTCTAAACTAATGCAATAAAAATAAAATCTGGGGTGTTTTTATTTCAGTTTAATGTTGAGAAAACAGCAGAGCCGGTACAACCTCGGACAATCCTCAGCTTTCCCCATATCTATGGCCCAAAACCTGTTGTGACCACCTCGGAAATTGTTAACTATGTAGATTACAACTTGAAGTCAGTAGAAGAACCAAGCAAGGGAAAATCTGCAGCTTTGGATAAGAAAAGGATGACCATTCAAGTCAATGAAGAGCTGTTTCTTCTCCCTCAAAATGGTGAGCCCTTTGTTAAATTGCCTATGATTGTGTCTTCTTCAGATGAGTAACCATAATGAATTTTCTCTCTCTAATTTTCTCTTTCCCAGCACACATGATCGACATAGTAAAACTACATAATTAAGGGTCAGGCTTTCACTGCAGAAAAACGTTCCATATCAAAGGTGAAATGCATCAAGGCTTTAAACAATGTTAAATCTATATTATCTCAACTTTGAGCAAATTATCTATGTAATTGTTCACATCTGGCACATTTCATCCTATTGTTCAACACCCTTATTGATTTTCCCCTTTTCACAGCATCATTTAAAAAAACTCATTTTATTCTCAGGATGGTAGCAGGCATTCAGTTTTCCAGGGGATTTGCTAGCAGGCATGGTGAAACTTCTACAAGTGTATAAAGAAATGTATTTTGAATTGAAAAATCATTTGCGCTTAATTATTTTCAGTTTCTTGAGGGCGGAATGCTATGGCTCTACCTATTACACTGATGAAAGAATAAAAGAAACAGTAATTGTTTCAGGTAAGCTAGGAGATTACATTTGGATATTAATAGATCAGCTTCCCATTTTGGAGTATAGTTTACATCATTCTCAGATAGTGTGACCGATAGCCATAGTGACTGAAGGTAATTTAATCTTATCTTATTTTATTTATACATGATTGTTCATGCAACCGCATCTCAAAGAGATTTAAATTAAATTGTAATAACAACAATACATTAAAAATATTATTCTTACTATTATGATTTTTTAAAAAAATAATTCCAAAGGTTGTGGGAGAAAAAAAACAAAACTGAACCATTTGTCCAATATTTATACAGGAAGGTTTGGGTAAAGAGATAGATCTTCAACAAGCACCTGAAGGATGTAACAGTAGGCACCTCACAGATATTAGGATGCAGATTATTCCAGAGGGCATATGCACTTAAATTATAATTCAACCCAAATGGAGAGCACCATGGGAAAAGCTTATGTAGAGAATACAGCTGAACAGACAACAGAAATCGACAGCTTGGTATGGCACTGTGAATCTCTTCATATTACTCAACTGGTTTTAATGATAATAAATAAAAATCCAATTTTCTGTTTTTCTGAATTTTTCACATAAAAATTAAATGGATGCAGTTTAATTTGCTATTACAATCCATTATTTTAAGGAACAATGAAGCTTTGTTTGTGGATGCGTGGACTATAATGGTAGTGAATAAAGAAAGACAGGAATAAAAACCCTTAAAAGATTCATGACAGATGGCAAATAGGGGGCTTTGGAAATGCTCATAGCAGAGAGGTGGAAGAGGATGCTGAAATCTTAAAGGTTAGTCCAGTTTTAATTTTAGAGCTTCAGTTGGGTCATTTCCTCTGGCTTCTCAGATTTATCTCCAGCAGTGAGCCTTTCAATGATTTCCAGAGATGTGCTGGCTCCTATCAGAAACTACTCCTTTTCCTCCTCCTCTACTCCTATAGATAGGAGGACTCCTATCCTTTCCTCCTCCTCTACTCTGATAGGTAGGTAGGTAGGTAGGTAGGTAGGTAGAGATAGATATTAGATAGAAGCTGATATGCTATACATTCTTTATTTTGAGAATGCCTCTGAATCACATGTCCAAACACTTTCCAATGGCTTCAGCCCAATGTTTTGCTTGGAATGTCTATCTGCCTCCCTTCCCCATATCAAAGGTAACCATGGGGAAATTCTGAGAAATCAAGAAGCTTATGAGGAACAGACTCATCCACTTTCCTTCTGAATAAATGTTTTGTGGTTGCTTATGTCTATCATGGCAATCATGTTGCAACAGGCAAGCTTCCTATGCAGCTATTTTGTAAGAAGAGATAACAGGCTCTCAAAAGTCCAGATATATCCAATGGCTCAAAAATATAAGGAATTCTGTGGTAAGCAGTAAATAAAAATATTGGGCAGAATCAAGATACAAATCTTTGTACCAATAATAGAAAGATTACCCTAAAGTTATGGGCAGAAACAGAAATGAATGGTGCCTGTTCTAGATATTGTCATGTCCCATGAGGTAGATTTGGCCTCTGCATATGGGAAGACATTGACTGATCAGTGTGGAAGATGCTGAAGTGGCCTCTATTTCCCTGATTCCAGGAGTGCTGGGACCCTCCTCAACAAGTATAGGTGTCTCCCTAGTAGACAGGCCTGCCAGGTGGCACAGCAGACCACACCAGAAGGAAGGCATCATGCCTCACAAAAGGACCTGAAACACCTTACAGCCTAATTACTAGCACCAGCTGGGGAAAAGGCACAACAGATGGGCACATCCAGCTGGAAAAGTATTTAAACTCAGCCTTCTCTGTTCCCCAGTTGCTGAAAGCAATTTTGGCATCCAACTCCTTCCTCTGCAGCTCTGAATCCCACTGCATTCTTCTGCCTTGACTTGTTCCAGATCTTGACTGTAATTCATCTGTGGCATCAAGAAGGTCCCACCCACTGACCTTGGAGCACCCAACTACACTGGATATGTGAATAAAATTACTGAGCCTTTGACCCTGCAAGCATAAACAACATCAAGAACAGATCCAGTCCCTGGTTACCCTGGCTGTCCAGGTTCAACTGGTTCTGGGTGTTTCATGACCAGTCTCATGATATACTGATTATTCAGTCCAAAGGCAAACTCAACTTTCTAAGATCAGTGTCAGGAACATCTGGAAACTCTGCAGGCCATCCAAGCATTGTCCTTAGCCAAGAACAAGCTGGGTCAGTTGGCTAAGTAATTGGCATTCCAAGGTGTATTTGATGGAAAGGAAGCTGACCACCTTCTTCCACATTGCCCCTATGATTGTGATAGACCTGGTTCTGGGAACAACAATTCCATAGTGAATTATGGAAAAGTCAATCTGAGTTTTTTTCTCCTGTTTTTGCTGCTACTTGGCTTTAAAAATGCTTTTCCTTATATGATCATCACCGCCTCTGCTTAGTTTCCTCAAGGTCATCTCCACGGCTCTCTACACCCACCCTCTGATTGCATGCATTCAAAACTTACAGAGAAATGACCAGTATGCTCAGGGCCAACTCCAACAACTCTGGGCAAGCATGGACCAGTCTATGACCTCCCTATTTAAGGTCCAAAACATGCATCTATAACATTGAGGCCAGCTTTATGTGTACCAGTTGAATTCCAAAAGTAAATGTTATGCCTAGCTCACAAAATGCCCATGGGGGGCACTTTAACTTACACAAAACTCTTAATCTGGTCACCTGAGATTTCTGGTGGCCATGTATCAAGACCAGGGTCCATTGTCTACCTGTCCTATTTGCCACCAGGCCAAAGACATGTCCAGCAAGCCCACTGCACTCCTCCAAACAATACCTATACTCTTGCCCCCCTAGTACAACATCTCCTTTGATTTCATGACGAATCTCCTTTGATTTATGTGTGACTGTCACACACAGACATCCAAATTTGAGGTGGGAGAGCATAAAGAATGAAGTAAGAAGGAAACAAATTGTAGTACTTATGTACAATGACAATTACAGAGCAAATGTTAAGTAGTTCATGAAAATCTATGCCATAATAAATGTCCAAGTTTTCAAAGTATCATAAGACTGTTGAATTACAAATGGGATAGGTAGTTTTATATTGGAGAGGTATAAGTGAGACCATAAGGCTTCTGCAGCCCTCCTCAATGAAGCCTTAGATATGGTTCCTGGACTTGCCCAAACATGCATTTCAATATGATAAAACAGGAAAATTACTATATGCAGGGACATTCTTCCTATTAACTCTAATTTTATTTTAATTTTGATTGAATCAAATTTAGCTCTGATCTTGACTACACCCGTTTCTTTGTCTTGACTCTATTTTTCTGAAGCCCCCCCCCCACCCAAGGTCGTGCATTTGTTTTGTATCATGGTTTTAAAGTGGAAAAATAAAACAATACAAATGGACAACTTAGCTGGAACAGGATGCAATTTCTGATTAACATTCCTTTGAGTTTCAGGTGGGGTGAAGGATGTTTGTGTCACTGAGCGCCTGAGTCCTGACAATGCTGGAGGCTTCAATCAAGTCCCAGAACTTCACTATTGCCTGGGCTACAACCAACAAAAAGAGGCTCTGTCTGTTGCTCTTCTTGAAGGTAAAGAGCCTCCAGTTTTGCAAGTTGGTGATTAATAATACTTTATTAAACTTGTATGCTGCCTGACTCTCAATGCTCTGGGAAGCTCACAACAGTCAAACAAAGAAATTACAATAAATTCAATAAAACATAAAAGATAAAGATAAATGATGGCAAGTGCAATGGAGTGAGAGGTAACTCTCATTTTCCTTTGCCAAAGGCCTGGGAGAAAATCCAGGTCTTCATGGCTCTTCTAAACAACAGCAGAGTGGGGACCATCCAGATCTCATTTTTTTAAAAAAAGCATGACAGGCAAATAAGACTTTAAAGTGAAGGCTCTATATAGAGAGCCAGTCTGGTGCAGTGGTTAAAGGTACTGGGCTAGAAACTGGGAGACCATGAGTTCTAGTCTGCCTTAGGCACAAAGCCAACTGTGTGGCTACAGGCCAATCATTCTCTCTCAGCCCTAGGAAGGAGAGAATGGCAAACCACTTCTGAAAAACCTTGCCAGGAAAACTGCAGGGACTAGTCTAGGCAGTCACCAGGATTCAAGACTGAGTTAAAGGGACTCATACAAAAAAGGGAGAAAATAATCATATAATTTTCTTGCCAAGCAATGATTTGCATCCTCACAGCTAAGAGTAGCAATCAAATACATAGTAACTTTAGTGTCTCACATTTTCTCACCATTTTATTTAATTCAAAGCACAAAATTAAACTATTTTTGCATATGGCAAACAGCAGAAGAGATTAAGTAATTGAATAGGTCACATATATGTCCAATAAAGACATAATTATCCTTATCCAATAAATGATAGTTTAATTTACTCTGATAATAAGCCATGTCTCCATATATTAGTTCCTTGCTCTTCCCCTCCTCTTCTCATGCATCTGACTTTGGCAAAGATTTACTGGTTTTCTATGATATCTGAATTAGGAAGCCACAGAGGGTAATGCTCAGGAATGTTGCTCACTCTTGATACAAAAACAAAAAACCTGGAGATTCTGTGGACTTCCAAGCATTGCTAAACTATTACACAACCTAACATCCCTTACTCTTAGCCATGCTGGCTATGGCTACTAGAATTATCATTTAGAGACCTCTGGATGCCCCCTCCAACCCCTCCACTTCTCCTACAGTAATAATTAATAGGTTCAAGACTACTACATCTAATGAGGGCATATGTCATCTATGATTTTAATTCAAAAATCAAGTGTAACAGAGTTCACCAGATTATATTGTTATTCTCTCATTTCCTTTCTGTCTCGACATTTCTAAATCACCATAAAACCAAGATCTGAATGCCACTAATTACAATTACAGGGAAGCAGCTATGTTTCCTGCTGCCGTTAACTTATGTTAGCGTACAACTCCATTAACTCAACCCCAAATATGTAATCTATATGTAATCAAGACAACAGGTGAGAGAGGTCTGTGGTATGAGCCATGTCCAATTAAGCTTGCATAAATATAAGTTTGGTTTTTTGCATTACATCAAAACCTTGATTTTGGTCCAAATCAAATCAAATGTTAGTGTCTTTTGAAAATATTTTAGCACAGGATTTAAATGCTACCTATATTTTCCCCTTCACCCTGCCTCTATCAGTTTTATATGGAACCACAGCAGGAGACCAAAACAATGGAAGTGATTGCTACATCTTAGGCACTTTGATGAGCAATTCTGGCACTACAGAAGCCCAGACTGTGCTGAAGAAGAAGCAAGCCCATGTTGTCTGGGAAGAAGCTCTACTGTTTCCAGTCAAGAAGGAGGAGCTACCAGAGGGGACATTGACCCTCACCTTGAGGAACTGTGACAAGTTCTCTAGACACAGCATTATTGGTGAAATTAAACCAAATCTGGCTACTGTAGGGGAGCAGTATGGACCGGTGCAGTCTGAGAAGATAAAAGTCCTTGACAAGGTATCCTATCAATTCACTTATATTGTATTAGTGCATGATATAGTCTCCTACTAGGATGTAGAATGTTGCATGTGAGTGTTTCTAAACTTCTGAGTCTTAATTCATTTTATCCCATGGTCACAATGACAAATTGTTATTAGATCTTTTGAATGTTTCACCATCAGCATAGAGGGAAACATTGAATGTGATCCCACTTTGGCTCCATTCTTGGCCCAGTGCTATTCAGTATCTTTATGAATAATATATAGATGAAATTGAAGGGATAGGAAGGATGATACAGTGATACCAAGCTAGGGAATTGGATAATACCTTAAAGCAGTAGTTCTCAACCTTTTTGAATCTGTGGCACCATATTGAATATTGCAGTAGATCTGGGGCACACCAGAAAATTATTAATCATATATATATGTATTTTAAAATGTGTAAGCCATGGTTTGAGGGGAAGTTGCACACTTTTTAAAAATGTCTGCACTGTATTGCATGTATAATTATACAGAATATACATAATACAAAAAAAAATGAAAAAAATACCATAAGGCAAAAATATTGTGGCACACTGGAAACAAGCCCATGGCACACCTGTGTGCCATGACACACTGGTTAAGAACCACTTCCTTAAAGGACATCATGATTTAAAATTACCTTGCTAGGATTAAGCCAAATTCAAAAGAATAATGTTCAGTGGAGAGAGATGTAATGTTCTGCATCTGAGCAAGAAAAATCAATAGTAGAAATACTGGAGAAACCTTGCTTGCTGGCATTTTGTGTGAGAAGCATCTGGAGATCCTAGTGGACCACCAGTTGAAGAATAACAATTAGTGTGATGCAGTCTTGAGATGTATTAACAGAATCCTACATATATAAATAGCTACACTGTCCTTTGTACCAGTTAGTCCACACTGGGAGTATTGTATCTAATTCTGGGCACCACACTTTGAAAGAAAAATGGAGAAGCCAGAATGAGGTCAGAGGAGAGCTAGCAGGATGATAAGGTGTCTTGAAATAAGTCCTGTGGAGAATGGTTAAAAGAGCTAGGCATGTTTAGTTTGAAAAGGAGAGGTCAGAGGAGATATGACAGCAGGATAGCAGTCTGCAAATATCTGAAAAGCTATCACATGCAAGAGGGATGGATCTGTTTCCTGTTAAAGCCAAGAGTAGAACAAGGACTAAAATTAAGACAGGAGATTCAGGCTGAATATTAGGAGGAATTTCCTGATAGTAAAGTTATTATGCAAAGAAAAATAAATATCTGAAACAGTTGTGGAGTCACCTACTGAAGGTTTCCAAATGGGCACTGGAAAGCCAACTTCCTCTGAACAGGAGCTTGGACTAGATGACCTATAAGGTCTGTTCCAAGTTATATATTGTAGGGTCTACATTTATGATCAATGAACATTTCTATTACACCATAGAAAAAGTGTCAGCAAAAAATAATCAGATTAACTCTGCAAATAGTGGTGGTTCTCTTGGAAAAACATGCATTACTTGTTTAATTTCATTTCCTGTTACCATTCTGGTTAAGCGTGCCTGATTTGTCCATGTTTCTTTTTCTCTATTTCTGCCATCATACTTATTCCTAGTGGAGAATGAAGGCTTGGGAAAGGGTAGCAAATGTAGGGTTAAAGTATCAGATAAAGATTGGGAAGGCCCAAGTTCAAATTCTCATGAAGCATGAAGCTCTTTTGGGAAGGTGGGGACCAGTCATCTACTGGCCTACCCTTCCTTATAAAGGCAATAAAAGAATCATGTCTGTTGTGTAGAGCTTCTTGGAGGAAAGGTGGCATATACTGTATCTCCCATCACAAATTATATATGTGGTCAATGGTATTTCTCAGAGCATTTATTTGTTTGTTGTTTGTTTGTTTGAGGCTATCCAACTTCAAATTACTCTGGGCAGCTCACAATGCACGCAGACAATACAAAAACAGTATAACAAAGACTAACAAATGAACAACCCAAGCTCAGACAAAGAAAAGGAAGAAGAGCAAAGACGGTGAACCCAGCAAATGCCAAAACATTCCCCCAACAACTGACATCCAACAAAAGAGCAACCAACCACCCCAGCCCAAGGAGAACAGCCAGGTCTTTATGGCAGTTCAGAACACTAGCAGGGTGGGAGCCTTCTGGATCTCACTCCAGAGGGCAGGCACTATGACTTTTCAGAAGATGGCTGTAATTGCTAAAGATGAGATGCTGCTACTAGTCTTGCCATTCTAGAATAATTGGTTCTGAACCCAGGAGAGCCCTAGCAGGTGGCTAATTACACCTCTGAAACAGATGGCCTCAGTCAACTTACAGATGGCCTCCAGAAACATACAATACCAAGAATGCCAAGAAACTGTTTGTGCATAAGTGCAAGATATAATATCCCGTTATATTTAGCAGCTGACAGTCATATTTCTCATTGATTGGCCTTCCTCAGAACAGCCTCTGCAGCTGTAATAAGGTAGCAGTGCTCTCCCCAACCTGAAAAGAGTAGATTAACATGTTTGCAATTGTGCCCCAGTTTTGTAGCTTAACATATGGAAAGAATGGGTGCCTCACAGGGGACCTCAGAGAGGCAGCCATTACATTGTGAACTGAAACAGAAGTCCTGAATCATTAATCAGAAGCTAGGCAGAAAAGAGAGGAAAAAAAGAACAGGAGGAAAAAAAAAAAAGATTTTTGGTACTATATTTCCAAGATGAGCTCATTAGGATTGTTGAAAACTAGGGTTGTATGAAAATGCCAATTCCAAGCTTTGATCTGAAAGTGATTCAGTTGAATCCCCCTTCCAGTTGCTGAATCAGATTGATGCATCCAATCAAATTGGGTGCCTTCGAATTGATTTGACCTTTGTATATGCAGAAACACACTTTTTATCCAACCTAATGTATTCAAATTGATTCAAACTGATAATTCAGAATGGAACTTGGGTAATTTGAATGCCCTTGCATGTCCTTTCAACAGCTTCACTGAAAAATGCCAGAGTCCTCTTCACTGTAATTCTGTCCTGCAGAGATTAGAAATGAGCTCAGAAAAAGCATTGATTCAGAAAAGATGTACCACATCACCATACCTGCTGGTATCACAAAAGCGTAAAACTGTATCTCCTGCATCCTACCCACTAGTTTAGAATGAAAGCCTTATAATATGATTTCAGCATGCATTTATCACTCATCATAAGGACAGATCCCAATTAGATGAATTGGTTTAGAAGTGGATCTATCATGAGAGAGGCAATTGCTTCAATAAGCAGATTTGAGGGCTTTTAGAGGTGGATAGTGAGAAATAGGTTAACTCATGTAATAAAATCAACAAGAACATCTTTCTGATGAAATGAGAAAGAATGAATGCCATGTTTGGATATTTCACTGCCAGGCACTAAAATGTCTTAGCTCAGCTTTGCAAATATTTAGTGCTTTCCTTAGGTTAGCACTGATGAGTTGAAGCTGAAGTGTATATTAGAGTGGATAGTATATTTTCTTTCCCTTCCCCAACTCACAGATTATATGACCTTTGGACAAATCAGCTGGAAGTATTTTGTCAGCCTGGACAAAATGTTCAAATAAAGCTGTGGGATTTAACTCAAGAGTCGAAGTTTCTTAAGGCTGAAGTATCAGTTCCGTTAACAATCAACCATTGCCCAATGTCAAGGCCAAGAATAGCAGAGCAAAAAGTCTGATAAACAATAGGATGTGTGGGATAAAGAACTACTGAACTTAAACTCAAACTGCTATTGTACCTTCATGTTGACAGAGGCAACCAACTGTTTTACTGCTTTTTCCTAGTATGCCATAACAATTCTTATCTGGTCATGCTGCATCTTGTGTCTGAGAGAGTTAAACTGAGTACAAGCCTAAAGCCAAATTAGGCCATGCTGAGTTACTTACCTGGGAAATTCTACCAAGGTCCTATGAGTGACAACACCCTTTCTCTGCATCATGACCAGTAGCACTACATGAATTCACCATTACCATTACCACATGAGCCCTTTCTGTATCCATCTCACTTTTTTGTAGTTCCTTGACTGATGGGATTCAACTGTCCTATCTCTATATTATCTCAAATTCCTACTCTCCCATAGGGTCCACAAATTGGACCACAGATACTGATAGAAGATTATTTCTTACTATTGCTTATGAATAAAATGAGTTGCTGGAAGAATAGTTGAGTCAGTCTGTGTAGTGTGTTCTTCAGTGGATATTATATTACTGCCCACTGTGGTGGTGATCCTCAGTGAATGGCAAATAAGGCATTTTGTCTGATTGTGGCAGCCACTTTTAATTTTTCAGAATTCGAAAAGCACTGCCAAACGGGCCTTTTTGAGAAAAAAAAAAATGACATCCCTCTAGATGAGAACTCTCTTGAAAGAATTTCACCATATCTCCAAAATAAAATTAAAGTAAAATAATAGATTTTGAAACAAAAGGAATAGTCCTTGTTGGTTTAAAGGTGGAGAATCCATTGTTTGTGGCCTGGTTTACTGTGTTTTGTATGTGATTTATACAGGTCAGGAGAAGATGGATATGTCAGTGTCATACATCACTTGAGCTAAATATATGATCTTGTTCTTTATCCTCTGTTCTGAATTTCCATGAGGAAACTGGAGGGTTTTTTTAAAAATAAAAATAAAAAAACATGGCATAGGAGTTATTCCGGGCAGATAAGATTTTAAAGAGAATGCATCTACCCTCAGAGAGGGGAAAACATGCCTGTAATCATCTGTGCCATCCAGCCAGATTAAAAAAAAAATACTCTGAAATATTTATAGCTCTCTAAATATCTTTTTCCCATTTACTCTCTGGTTTCTATTTTTTATGCAAGACGCTTTGTGTCCTATGGGTAAACTCTGCCTTACAGGACATCAGATTTATTCTTAAATACTTTATAGTAAAGGTAAAGGTTTCCCTTGACATTAAGTCCAGTCGTGTCCGACTCTATAACCTTATGTATATTTTGGGGATTTCCCAAAGTGTATGTAAGGGTAAACTTCCTGCTTGTGCATGGATGACAGCATTTTGATTACATCATAGTTGGTACTCTGAAAATAACTTCACTGTTAGTACACAGAGGGAGTGGGGGTCCCAGGGCTAATTAGGAATGATGCTGGGAACTTATTTGAATAACATCTACCTGTCCCCATTTTGTAATATAGAATTAATACAGTGAATATTTATTTCTAGTTTCCTTTTACTTTTCTATTCCTTTCCCCTCTTATAGATTTACCCTTCTATCCACCCTCTTGCCTTCCACTAGCTGAGTCCTTATTACATTACTCTGTAACTTTCAGACCAACCAACAAATAAATTTTAACTTGACCAAATGCTGTTTGTATTCGTCAAGTAGAAACAAATGTTTGTATAAGCAAATGTTTTGATTGCCAGTGGGATTGCTCTGCCTTCAAGGGTTTGTGCAAGAAAGTGGATGGATGGATGGATGAAATAACATGCAGGTAGGTGAAAAGACTATTATGTCAATCACTGGTAAACAAAAGAGAAATTTAGAATAACCACTAGTATTCTGTAGCCATCCAGACGGTTAAAGAGTTTCAAGAAAGTAAAGACATTTCTTTCAGAGATTGCCAAAAAGGAACCTACAGCAAAGAACTTAAGTAAGTTTAAGTTTCTAAGAATTACTAAATTTAAAGAGTTGATGAATTATTCACTAAATATGCTAATTCAATCTAGTATCACACCTTTTTCCCAGACATCCATTTACTCTTTACTAAGCTTGCCAATAATTTAATCTGGACTCAAGTCATCAGCAAAAATATAAGCCAGAAGTTAGAAATATGCAATGTTTACATATGTTTTAATGTTATTATTATATTTATTTTTATTACTAAACCTCTAATATATTCCAATAAAATAGTTAAAATTACAATCATATCATTATTCATTTATTGCCATTATACTTATTTGCTTCACTAATTCATTTATTTGGGTGGATTGTATTTGTCTGCACCCATGTGTGACCATGATTTTTTAAATTATTTATTTAAAACATGTATATGGCCTCCCATCTTATATTGAACTCTGGGCAGCTCCCAACCAACAGTTAAAACAACATCAATTGTAACAGTATAATTTTGTGAGCAATATTGATTGACAGATTGATTATATGCCATTATTTATTTTATTTATCTATTTATTGGTCAAATTTAGCCATCACCCATCTCCCCCAAAAGAGGGACTCTGGGCAGTTTACAATAAAATCCAGCACAAAATATAAACATTAAAATCACATAAAACAGTTATAATAAAATACAGTAAATAAATAAAATCCAAGAAAGGTATAAAATCCAGGCTGGTGGGAGGGACTCTAGGGTGCGAGAAACCCACAAGAATGGTTATTCACTTTCCCGCCCCAGGCGAGACGGCAGAACCAGGTCTTCAGGGCCTTCTGGAAGGTCAGAAGTGAGGGGGCCTGCCTCACCTCCGGGGGCAAGATATTCCAGAGAGCGGGGGCCACTACAGAGAAGGCCCGTTTCCTGGACCCCGCCAGATGAAATTCTCTTATGGACAGGGTCCGCAACATGCCCTCTCTGGATGATCGGGTGGAGCGGGCCGATGTAATGGGGATGAGACAGTCCCTCAGGTAACCTGGCCCCATGCCATGTAGGGCTTTAAAGGTAATAACCAACACCTTGAATTGGACCCAGAAGCAAACTGGCACCCAGTGCAGCTCGTGCAGCAACGGTGTTATATGTGCCGACCTAGGGGCACCAAAAATAGCCCGCTCTACTGTATTCTGGACTAGCTGAAGCTTCTGGATACTCTTCAAGGGTAGCCCCATGTAGAGCTCATTGCAGTAGTCTATATGGGAGATAACCAGGGCATGAGTGACTGTTAGGAGGGCTTCTCGATCCCGGAATGGGCGTAACTGTCACACAACCAGAAGTTGCGCAAAGGCCCTCCTGGCCACGACTGCCATTATGTTGGTATCATCTTTTAGCAAATACATAGACTGATTTTCTCCAGGATGATTTGATCCCAGCCTGACCCCCCAAATCTTCCAGTGGTGCACTGGTCACTGCTGTAATGAAGTTCATCCACCTTGCTGCTGTTGTCCTCTTCTTCTCTTTCCTTCCATCTTTCTCAGCTTCACAGGTTTCTCAGGAAAGCAAGTCTTCACATAATGTGTCCAGATTTTGATAATATGAGTCTGATCACTTATGCCTTGAATGAGAACTATGGATTGATTTGTTCGATAATCTATTTGGTTGTTTTCCTGATATCCATGGTATTCTCAAGAGTCTTCTCCAACACCAAATTTCAAAAGCTTCAAAACACTGATTGTTTAAAGTTCAACTTTTACTTCTATGGAGTATCACAATTGCCTGCACAATACTGATCTTTGTAGATATAGACATGGCATAGTATTTGAATATCTTTTTGAAGATTGATGTCATAACAAGTGTACTGTATTTCTTGACTGCTGGTTCCTTTACTGTTGATAGACAATCCTAAAAGAAGCTATCCACCACTTCAATATCTTCTTTGTCAGACTGTGTCCTGTACCTGTTGTCATTAGTTTGATCTTCTATATATTTAAACTTAGTCCATTTATTTTACTGTGTCCTTGACTTTCATTACAAGAACTTACAGATCTTTTGCATTTTCAGCCATCAGAACAGTGCAAGTTATTGATGTTTCTCCTCCTGTTTTACAACCATGCTCATCTTCCAATCTGGCCTCCCTAAATATATATTCAGCTTCCTAGCAGTACAGCTGGTTTTATTCTGTTAATGCCATGGTTATTGCAGTATTCTGAGAGAAAATTTAGTGCCTTCCACAGTAGTTTCCATTTTTCTAAGGGCTTCTGTAAGTCTTCTCTCACCCCTGAAGAGGGGCAAACAGATGTACATAAGATAAGCCACACACACACACACATTTTTGTTCACAAAATTTGATTCCCAGTCAATGAAAATTAATTTATTTATTTGTACAACTAACTATAAATTGGAGGAACTATTGGATGTCAACTTGAACCTGACATCAAACGATATGAAATACTGGATCCAGTTTCCCAGAGCAGATTTATCTGGGAAACTGGATCCAGTACTTCATTTCGCTTGATGTCAGGTTCTGAGATGATGTCAGCTTTTGAAGCTTTGGCAAGGGAGACCCCACCCCAAAGGACTCTACCTCAAGTGAAGTGGAGAGCCATCACTCCCCACCCTATTCTGCATGGAGCCTTTTTTTTTCCCATGCAGTGTCATCTTACCACTTCCTCTGAAGTGGTGAATGACAGAAATGTACTTTGACCACCCACCTAGCGTCTCCTGAAAAGAATGAATCAGAAGTGTACTTGTGAGTCATCTAGTTGGACTCCCTGCAAGCCCGATTTCTGCTACTGAGAAAGATGAGGCAGAGAAAGGGATTTATTTAAGGCCCTTTAGGACAGACCATGCTTGAAAACCAGCCGCTCCCTCCCTTTGCTATAAATCAGTGTGTTTACCACATAAACATGACATGATCACGATGCTTTACTTGAAAAATGCTGTTTCTTCTTATTCTCAGTACTGGCTAATATATTATGGTTACTCTGCATAACAATTGTTAATTGCTATCACCGTAGCAAGGAGTGGAACTTATACATTTGCAAAAATGATGCAATTTGTCATCAACAAGCTAAGAAGGACACAAACTAAAAAGAAATAATTTACATGAGTAGATTGAAATTTACAAATAGTATACTTTGGATTTAAAAATTACTATGCTGAATAGTAGACTATGCTTGACCAGTAGACTGTTCAATGCCTGTTCAATCTACTACCCAGGTTCAACTGTTGATGTGCAGTTTCACTGCTCCTGCTTTTACTTCTTCCTGGTCTTTCTCATTAAATTAGGTTTGGACTGGACAATAGAAGACCCCTTCAGATAGAACTTTCCTTTGATAGCCCTTCAGTTATAGGATCATCCTAGGATACACAGACCCTATAGGTGCTCTTTTTCTTTCTTGCTAGGACCAGAATTACTGCTCACCAGTACACCAATTCCACATAAAACAATCAGTAAATAAGACAGCAAAGGATAATATTTCTCTCTGTATTGCTCTGATTATATCACACCATTCTCTGATTTCCAAAATGCTTCCAATTTGTATACTCTATTGGTGTCTTCAGTGTTTTTGCAAAACTACTGTGTGAAGAAATGTGGGATTCGGAGCAAAAGCCCAGAGGTCCCAAAGCTTTAATCAGTAGGTTGAATAAAATTATAGCATGGTTGTAGACTGACACTTCACACATAGAACACTCTGCTTAAGTAAGAGAGCAGTTCAGGAAAATGCTACCATTAAGTACACCAGATATGTTCCTCTTTTTATATCCAATGAACTTCAGACGGAAAGCTCCCTGTTCCACCCGGTTGCTAGGAAACATGCATCCAGAGTTGCTAAGTAGCTCCACCCTCCATGGCCTTCATACCTTTAAAATACCTTTAAAATACTACCCCAGAATAACTCATAGTTTGCAGCTTTGTACTGTGATTTTCAACCACTGTTATCATAGCATTTATTTTAGTTCTGCAGATACCCTGTTTAGATCTCACCACAGGCTAATGTAAACAAAAAACAAAAACTACACTGGAAAAAATATGAAGTATGTATTGGTCCTTACATCTTGATGCAAAATAAAGGTGTGTTTTGTAAGGTGTGTTCACTTTTTATATTTTACAGTCTTTTGCCTTTTCCATATACCTCACTCTGTGATTGTCAGTCATCTCCTTTGCATGGACAAACGTAGGAAATATATTGTGCATTCCTTTTCTGTTTGTCTCCCTGAATGCAGGAACCAGATGCAGGCTATGGAGAAGTTCTGCTTTCTATCAGCTATTTGCCTGCAGCAAATCGCCTGCTTGTGGTACTTATAAAAGCCAAGAATCTCCATTCCAAACAGCTGAAAGAACTCATTGGAAAAGGTATGGGAGAAATAAAAGCCTGCCAACAAACTGCCACCAAATGATTTATTTTTTTTTTACTTTATGCTAAGGACACTATTTAGACATGTACATGAGATGGGCAGATATATACATTTAATAAATAAATAAATAAATATACTTTTTTATTAGCTGATGAAGGAGGCTCTGAGCCAGAATAATACTGCTAAGATTCAATAGATGGACTTTAAGGAAGGCACTGTGTCTGAGCCTCAGTCTCTATCTGCCACTTGGAAGCAATAGTATTATCCTAGCTCAGAGTTTCCTGAGACTGTGCAGATACCATCTTGAATCATTGCCTGGACATTGCAGTAATGGATTGGACCTAGAATTTGTGGCTCAGTTCAGAGTAGAGGTAATATGACTGGCCAGTGAATAAACTCCTTCAGAACTGGCAACACCGTCTGTTTTAAATGGAAATGCACTTCCTCTGTGAAAATAGGAATTGGAAGGGGTATTAGGTATGTTTGCTGCCTTGAGTTATTTATAAAAATAATAAAGGCAGGATAAAAATAAAATAAAATCAAATAAATAAATAAATAAATAATCCAGTTTTCCAGGTCTTGGCTACTTCTGAAGCCAGCATTGCTCATGGAAGATTAATGACAGATGGAAGATGAGTGAATGAGATGGGGAAGGTGATAGAGGGGAGGAATAATCTCTTCACATCATCCATCCAGGCATTTCCTGAGTCAAACAGCTGTTGGTTTCTTTCCATCACAACTGAGAAATGGAGAGCCATGAATTACAATGCTTAGATGTTGGAGTGGAACCAAGGAGACCTGGATTGAAGCCCCCACTTGACCACAGTACTCATTGTGTAACTTTGGGCCCATCTGTCTCTCAACTGAATTTGCCTCACGTGGCTGACCTAGGAATAAACTTTTACAAATTTAAATCAAAGTTATTAAAATATACTCAGTATGATTTGTCCTATTAAATAATTTCTCCCTTTAGCATTTTAAAAGCTACTATTCAGCTGCTATTTTTGGAAGAACTGTAGGAACTGCATCCAAGACTTTGGAAGGCTTCAGATTCTGCTCCCCAGCTTTGGTGAAAGATGTGATATACATGTAACAGTAAACAAATAAATCATACTTACCTATATTACTGAATAACTGTTTGATAAACTGGAAAATGTACAGTTTAAATTGTGAGGATGGTCACAGGCACAGCCATTTATTCTCCTTTTTCTAACCACATGTTAGTTCTAAAGAAAATGAAGAAGCACAGTCCTTGGCTGTTCTCAGCACCAGTCAGCTAGACAAGTGGGTATGCGTGATGGAATCTCAGAGCACAGGGGGAGAAGGTTCACAATCTGGGGGATTAATTTGTGGGTCTATGTGCATATGTATACACATGCATGAATAGGAAAGAGGAGAGAAAGAGAGAGAGAGAAAAAATTCTTTTTCAGGTGTACACTGGAATTCATTTTGTTGTAAACTGCCCAGAGTCCCTCCCTGTGGGGGGAGATGGGCAGTGATAAAAAAATTGATAAATAAATAAATAAAAATAAAATAAATAAGGGCTTGAAAATTGGAACTGGATAGACACATGCAGTAAGCTGGGCATACCATTACTCCCTCTGAGTGCCACACTTTCAGCTAACTCTCTGAGGGAGTTGAACTGTTCTTCAGTTGAACAGCCTAATTTATTAACATCCCAGATCATGTAGAGAGCTGTACTCACATTCAAACAAATTTGAGACCCCCATGGGGAGAGACTGGATAAGTGACCCCCATTGTCTACCTATTTTGAAGCTTTTATCACTGAAGAGGGGTAGAATGTATGGAATAAATAAATATGTATGTATAAATAGCACAGGCTGTTATATTTATGCTTATGTATTTGTGTATATCTGTGTTTGTAGGTAACTTGGCCACTGTTGGCTCAGGACCAACTCACTCTTACTGTTGGCCCATCCACCATCAGATAACAATCCCTGAGCCCTTATCAATGGTCACATTCAACCTTCAGGGGCAAAAATGTCTGCCTATCCCTGTTCCAGCTAAAAGCTAAGAATGATTAATGCCACTAGAAGTATCCAACAGATTAGTGCACTTATCTACTGTTTATCTGTACAGACTTTGGTGACATGATTAATGTGGACCATAAAACTGAATGGATCAGATGCTGGATGGCAGAGTTTTTAGAAATAAAACTTGACTGTGGGATATGATAAATGATTATGTGTGGATGTGTTTACAAGTAAATATAAGGATTACATGTATGCACTGAATGCATTTTATGCATGATGTTATGTAAATAATTCAAAGCTTACATAGATCTTACATGTAAACTCTTTGATGGTGTCCATTCAAGAATTCTTAAAGATCTCAAATGTAAAATAGGTAGAATCAATACTAAAAAATAGCAAACTTTGCTGAAGGAAAATCAACAAGCATGCAACAAAGATAAATCCTGCCTTACCAACTTTCTGCGTTTTGAGAGTGTCAACAGATATGATCCTATTGACACTATATATCTAGATTTTCAAGAAGCATTTGACTAAGTTCCATATTAGAAGCTCTCAAGTAAACTTAGTAGGCATGGGATAAGGGGACCTGTCCTTTTATGGATTGCTAACTGGTTAAAAATCAAAAAGCAAAAGTTGGGAGTACTTTTCTTTTTCTGCCTCAGCTTCAATTTTGGAGAATTCAGGATGGCCTGATTTGGGAGGTAAATATGGTAAATAATTTTAAAAAATGAAAAGACATTTTATATAAGCAGTGGTTTAAAAAGAAAGCACTGCAGACTATAAAACAGCATTGCCAAATTTTAACAGGAAACTATGCCATCAATTTTCACAGTGTGCAATGGAGCATCCTGTGATCCTATGGGAGCTATCTGTGGCCTGTGAGCTCACCACCTGTGAGGAGATAAGACATGGGAAGCAGCTAAATTCAGCACTCTCTTCTCATTAGCTTCTTAGTCCTCTTCCCATGCCTTATACATAGTCTGGCTTTTGGTGATAGGTGACATTTACAAGTAATTCTCAAGATATGGGTAGTCAGGAGGGAGACGGAAAATGCTGACACTTGAAGGCTGCCTTCATATGACCAGATGTTATCCCTGTCTCCACAGATATATCCGTCAAAGTGACACTGAAGCACCAGACCTTGAAACTGAAAAAGAAGCAGACAAAGCGTGCAAAACACAAGATCAACCCAGTATGGAATGAGATGATCATGTTTGAGGTGCCCCATGATCTGCTCTGTGCTTCAAGTGTAGAGCTGGAGATGCTAAGCCAGGATGCTGATGGGCAGAACCGCTTACTGGGCAAGTGCAGCCTTGGCCTGCATGCTGCAGGAACCGAGAGGAACCACTGGGAGGAGATGCTGAGGAACCCCAGGAGGCAGATTGCTATGTGGCACCAACTTCACATGTAGTTAAAGAGGTGGAAATGGTGATCCCCTCATGTCCAGTAAGCTGGTCTCGGATCTGGAAAAAAGAGTTCTGTTTCAATATCCTAAACACACACACTCACTCACACACCATGAATTGAAACCATTCACATGATTAAGCACAAGTCTTGTTTATTGATACTTTTCTTAATTGTATTTTACTAAATGAATATTATAGAAATGGGCTAGTCAAAATGGCAAATAGTTTGTTGACCCATGATAATGATTGGCTTGTGGAATCACTTCTTCAGCTTCTATATCTGGCCGATGCATAAAAGATTAATTTTATTTTTCACTACTTAATATCTGATTTGTGAAATGATCAGATATAATGAGTAGTCTCATTCAAGACTTTAAGAATACAAGCCACAGCTGTGTTGGGCCCGGTATTGTCCTTCCAACTGTGACCAGCTGATAACCTTAGAAAGCTAAGAAAAACTATGACATTATCAACCTAGCAATTTGTATCCTGTATGGCCAGCAGATGTCTACCTCTATTTTTAAAAAAACTTTCTTAATGTATTCAGGTATACATACCATGTCATCTATATATGTGGCAAAGAAAGAGAGGATGAGTGCTTTTCCCCCCAAGTCTATTTACAGTCTATAGGCAGAGAAAAGATAAACAGTAGACCAAAAAACAAAACAAAAAGGGAAATAGAATACAGGCTAAACAGAAAAAGAATATAAATCACAGATAATTAGAATGCAAATTACCGATAAATAAGGTCCAATTAGATGTGACATTAATTGCATTAATCTGGACATTTTGGTGTGCAAATAGCAAGCACAATGCTTCAGGCTTTCCTTGGTTGTTGTTGACATAGCTAGGCTGGCCTTGAGAATGGGTGGAATGGTGGGTGGAATTGAATTATTCCTCTCTCTGCCAGAATTCCAACAAAGAATACTTCAAAAGCTGCATTTGCAGCTTTTCAATAGAATCTCTCATCAGGGCATTCTGTCTGCCTGAGGCAAGCAGCAAATGGTGTCCCCCTCTCCTAATTAAAGTGTGTAGTTTTCCATTATCATTCCCAATAAAAAAACCATTATTTTGGCATCTCTGGCAGAAAATCCCCTTCCCACTTCTTTCTTGAAATTCAAAATGCTATCAGATGGATCCAGATTTAAGTCATACTTTTGAGTAACTAAACTAATTTATACCACACTAACTTTAATGGATCTTCAATAATAAAGAAATAACTAATGATTGCTGCCTTTTTACAATGCCAAAATTCAAGTTGCCTAAGGCTGTTGTGCTTAATGATATGTTAACAAATGGAAGCCAGGGTCAGAATTATCATTAAGCTAAATTAATTCTGAATGTATTAAATGAATAGTGTTTAAATGTTTCATAAGAAAGAGGAGTTTTGTGGAGGGATTTGAAGACTCACAGAAGTGTTTCAAAGTGCAGGTCCAAGTAAGAAGGAATAGCTTTAGAAAACAATGGACCTTTCTATAACTGAGAGTGATAAAGCTGGATAAGCAAAGATTACAGGTAAGATGTGACAGAATTTGAAAATCTATATGGAAGACACTGAAAATGTATCTGGACAATATTAAAAATCAGGATAAGTATGTGCATCACCCATAAGTGTGTAGGAACATTCTCTTATCTTTTATCTCACTTTATCTTATCTATGACCCTAAAACTTCCCTCCAGTTAGAGTTAGTGTTGACTGTACAGCTTGTTTTGGAACCTTCCAGGATGGATTTGAGCTAAAGGAAGATTATGATGAGACATTCACTAATTAAGGATTGTTCATGCTTATTAACATATTAGGAACTCCTGGAGAAACAGTTGGAAAAGAAGTATTTTTTGCTTGTTTGAATGTCACCAAACACTTTAGGTCAGACAAAAGTCTCTGTAATATTCATTGTTTCCATAGCAGGATAATTAAAATGAAGAGAAGACTTGACCTCCTGAAACACCTAATGTTAAAATAGAAGCACAGGTACACTTTTTAAAATGTTCTATTGGAAGACCCACCATCATGCTTTTACTATTTTATTACCCTTTCTGCTTTCATGTGCATGGAATTTAAACATCCGTGAATGCCACCATTCAGGATTAAAGCCTAAATCTACATCTTCATTCATATTGACTACAGGTAGTGAGGAAGAAGACTGAAATATAGTCTCAGACTGTTGGATGTAAGCTGTCCAAGATTGGAAAGGAGACAAGGAATGGCAGGTGTAAGACTTCCTTTTTGTTTTTGTTGTTCAGTCATTCATTTGCTTCTGACTCTTCATGACCTGATGGACATTATTTCACCAGGATAATATGTTAGTAATTGTTTCTTTGAGTTCTTGTAAGATCATGCTTGTGTCATCAGTAATAATATTTAGCCACCTTATCTTCTATAAGACTCTTTTCAACTGATTTTTTCAAGTATTAGGTTCTTCTTTTTATATTTACACATAATATTTTGCCTTCATATTATGTGTTCAAAATATTTAAACTTTAGCTTCATTGTTAGTGCTTCCATTGAGCAGTCTGCTTTTACTTCATCAAGCACTGAATGATTTGTCTTTCCTGTGGGCCAAGATGTTCTCAAGAATTTTGTCCAGCACCATAATTCAGTGACATCAGTTCTTTGTTCAGCCTTACTGATGGTCCAGTGCTTAAGACAGCCATGTGTTACAACTGGGAAAACCATGGTTTTGACCTTTAAAGGTCTGTTGATGCTATAAAAGCTGTGCACACAACAGAATATCTAGTCTAAATTAAGCACTTAATTTAGATGAGGATGAGAATGTTGTGAACAGTTTAGAGAAATCTGTTTGTGGTTTGTAGCCCAGCTTCAGTCTATGCTCTGATGCAGAGTCAGGTAGTCCGAAACAATATTTTCTTCCCAGTCTTACACAGTCATTGCAGACAAAGAAAGAGTGGGAAAGGTGATTAAGTGGAATAGGAGTGCAAGAGGTAGAAGTAGTGATAAGCACTCAGGACAGCCTGAATGGCCTTACCCATTTCAACTTCTTGTTAGAAGTTTAATCTTTTTTTCCAGGTTGGGAAACACAAACTTTGGAAAAGTTTGAAGTGGAGGGCAAGGGAGGACCACTGGATCCTAACATCCTATCCCCACTGCCACACCCTAAATGTCAAGGTAAATTAGGCTAACTGCTAAATTAAATTAATGGAGATGCAGCATGGAACCTCCTACCAACAAAACATATACTGTACTGCTGAGCTATGAAATAGGCAGGACACTATTCCCAAGTTAGACAAATTCAACTACAATTTCAACTGGGAAACTTAACATTTTAGACCAAGCCACATCCAAAAATCCTAGGGAATTCCTAGAAGCTAGATATTTTGACAAATCAGCTATCTGCAGAGACATAAACCTCATCTACATACCATTTAAAAGACACAATCAAAAGTCAAGGGAGGAAGCAAACTGCCTTGAGCACATCCTCACTAGTAGCTAACACCCAGATAAACACCAGCAACACCAGATAAACCATCATGGAAGAAACAATACCCTAATCAAGGAAGAAACCAAATCCCAGCCAAGACTGGCAGGGCAAGCTACTATATATAAACAACCAGCAAACCCCATGTTGATATTACCTAGCCTGGTAACGAAATGGCTGCAGGAAAACAACCAAGCTCAGAGAATACCAAGAACCCAACAGAATGAATAGTGTTGTAGAAGAGCTCAAAAAGGTAACCATAGTTCCAAAACTCTGACACAAAATGCCACACAGTTGCAGGACAGCCTATAAAGTAAATGACACTAATAAGAATTAAAGCCATAAGTCAAATACAGGAATGATTATAGAACCTTAGATTACATTTTATTGTAGTTCTTTAGTTCCTAAATAAATAGAAGCTAGTATATGTCACTTATTGGGAGGGGGGGCATGATGGGTGAATATCTAAAATCTGCCAAAAGAACAAGTCATTTTAATCCCAGGGATTTAAATCGTATCCAGAGGACACCCAATCTTGTTTTGAGTTAAATTAACTCTCCCTGGTTAACCACATCATCTGAACCACTATTTGGAAGTTTCAATGACCCTTGTCTCTCCCAAGATTGAGTTAACATACTGGAGAGACTCTGGAAATGGGGATACTACAGGAACCTTGTATCAGTCATTGTTCTATTCCCCCCAACCCTCGGTTACACAGAGTGAAGATAAGGCAAATACAGATTGGATGTATAAGGTTCTCCTAAATCTGTCTGTGGCAGTCCCATCCTTTATTGTACACCGTGGATTTTTTTTCTCAAGGAGGGAAATGATACAGGAAGTAATTGACTCCTAGCCTTCTTCATATCAGCTGGGAGGACTTTAAAGATCGTCCGTAAATAGAAGTCCAGCCAGCTGTTTTGTGCATGGATGTGCGACTGTGAGGGGATGGCTGAATAATTCATTTCACGTGAACAGGGCTAGAACGCTAGAATGTAGGGCCTGATGAGGAAAAAAATGTATGTGCCATGGAGGAAAACTATAACTTACAGGCTGATCATATTAATTAATTATATCAGAGAAATATTCCTGAGTATTTGCTGCATTGATTGAAAATGCACATGTCATTTGGCCATAACTCTTTATAATTTTTTTCAGGACATATACATATGTACATGTGTGTGTGCGTACATGCTTGTGTGCATTATTAATTATAAATAATAGTATGTTAATGATATCATTTATATCACCATTAGGGGATCTTTGAGAGAATTTGCAAAGTATATACATATACTCACAGACATGCACAAGCACGTCTACTGTAAGCAGATTACTTGCTCCACAGAGGCAGAGTAAGCTGCTTTGCAATGTACTGCTTGGCAGTTCACAGGCAACTGAATGGGGCTGACTGGGCTCTTGTATCTGAACCGGGCAAGGGAGTCCAAGAAAGCTGGTTCCTGGCGTGGAACACCTGTGGCATTGACCAATCAGAGATCAGCTTGCCAGGTTCGGATACAGCAGCCTAGTCGGTCCCTGTTCAGTTGCTTGTGAGGTACACTATAAAGCAGCTCACTCTGCCTCTGAACAGGCCAGCTACAGCTGCTGGTGAAACATCAGAAAACTAGACCACGGCCATTCCTCCTGAAAGCTCATCACTGCTTCATTGAGGGCAGTCGTGATAGGCCACACCCATATATTAAATGTTTCTACAGTTAATCAATGTTTGACCACTTTTCAATCCCTAAGGTGTCCATTATAAACTGCAATCACCAAAGATTGCAAAACTAACCTGACATTAGATGGATGTAAGTCACATGGTTTGTGTTGCAACATCACAAAACTGGGAAAGCTCATGTGTTTTGTCATTTGCCAGAGCTTTCCCACCCCTTGCCTATGAAGATGGAGGAAACGCCTCGTGCCTTTTTTTCCTTCTCCATGTTTTACATTAAAAAAAAGTAACACTAGATAATTGCACTCATCAATTCCAAAAGAATTATGATTTTTAATTTGCATTCCAGTAGAACTATGGATTTAAAAATTGCTCATTTGTTACAGAATTCTAAGAAGAGGTTGCTGGTGGGAACTAATTTGAAGACATAAACATTGCTGCAGCAGCTTTCACAAAAGCTCTGATCCCTTCAATAAGAGAGAAACTAAGAAAAATTTGGATGATTTTTAGGCTCCTAACCCATATAATTTAGTGAGGCTTATTGAGGCTTAATCTGCCTATTTATATATTCTTGCCTGATTGAGCTGTTCCTCTGGGATCTTGATATTGCATACAGTAAATTCTTCACTTAAACAGCTGCATAGTAATACTGTACCATCTCTTTGTCTGTTGCTTGAGCTGGGAACATCAAACCAAGAGACTAATTGGCCTCATTAAGCTAATTTCTAAAAGAAATATATAAAGCTGCTATGAAAATCCAGCTGCTAGAATCATTCCCTGAAAAAGATAGGTGTGGAATTGATCCCAAGCTGGTTTATTTGTTGTGTGCCTTTTAATTCCTTTAAAAAGCAGGTCAGTTATGTAACTCAGTATGCTGTAAAAGATCCTGAAGAATTAAGATCAAATCTAGACATACTTACCAAAAAGGAAGAGACCATAGCTGAAACTGAAAGTGCAAAAATTATCTGGTGCGGGGTAGGGAATCAAGAAAGGAAATGAAAGGATCTAAAGTCAGGCCATCTGCCTCATTCAGGTAGGGGATTTCATTGTAAAACTGCCTGACAGACAATTATTAAGGGAGGTTTAGGAAAACCTAAATGCATGCAGACTTATTCCCATAATCACAAGTTTTTTTTTCTCAATTACCTTAACTTTTATTGCATAGCCTTTCACAGGTTTCATATCTGCAGTGCAGGGGCACCAAATAAAGCTGTGTCAAATTCACATAATAGGAAACTACCTATTATGCTAGTGCTTAGTCTTGAATTTTATAGATAATCAAAGCAATCTAACATCATCACTTGTGCTGTTCTTTTCCATGGTGAGTTCTATAATACTCTTAAAAGGAATTCAGTGGCATTTTAAAAAGTGGAATACTATCATTAGGAAGTGAAAGGTAATTCAGTGCTGAAAAGTTAGCAGAAAGCGTTACTGCTGACCTTAGAGAACATCTGAAACAGCTGCCAAAACATGGCTATACACTATTTCCATTCCCCAACTATGGCAGTTCTTTAAATGACCTTAGCATCTTGGATGCTAGGAATGAGCTCTTTGATAAAATTAACTATACTTTCCTTTCATGGCAAGCACTTGAGTTTACTGCTGAGAGATTCTACCTAAATTTAAAGTCTTATTTAGAACTTCATCTAATACTGTTCCAGCTGAGAACTTCCTTCCCTCCTAACTGCTTGTTTTGATTACTGATGGTGATTAGACTTGCAGCTAAAATTATGGTATGGCTTCTATTAGACCAATTGAAGCAAGTCACTGCAATAGTGAATTCACTTGTCTTTGTGGTTTGCAATTTAGGAACTTGTTCTCTTCCTGTTTTGTATAATAAGTTTATTTGCCATCCGTGAAAGAAAGGGCATGATGCAGATTATGCTGCAGTAGCAACAAGGAAGAGGTAGGGAACAGTTGGAATCTATAGAAAAGGAAAAAGCCATTTCAATCATATTTACCAGTCCAGGTCACTTTTATTAAGCCCACAAGGTGACATGGTCTTACCTTTTTGCATATGCATTTTTGACTGGGAGATGTCTGAATATATCTGACTTCAGAATTCTGAGGAAACATAAATCATCTGCTTTTAAAAAACTACTCAAGAAGCATGAAGAATTGATTGTTTTAAAAGGTACAGAACCCTTGATACACATGACAAAGTCTCAAGCTAAGAAAATAATAGAGAAGCATACAGAAGAGTGGCTCAGGAGCAATATTTAATTTTGACTTAATATTTTAAAATGCTATTGTTATTGTACAAAATGAAGTATCTGTTGTTGTCATTGTGACTACTGTTTAAACCACAAAATAAACATATAAGACTTGGTATCTACTATTGTGGCACATAAGAAAATAAAGCAATTATTAATCAATAATACCCAGATTGAATTGTCTTGCTTATTTTGATGTTCTCCTGACTCTACCACATTTGTTGTACATTGGAAAAACTACATTTTAATAAGGTGGTTGATCATCATCTGATTATATGGCCAAAGACCATGAAATGCAATCCCCTGAAATGTCTCATATAAATGATATTAGAGCAAGTTTTGATAATTGGAATGGAACTTCAGCCAATGCCACCACTGAGGGCATATCTGCACTTACCGTTTAAGCTGCTCTGTCCTGTGCACATTCCAGCTTGACTCTTAAGTATCCAGACTGAAAAACTTTGGCAACATCTTATATTCAGTCTGGAGTGCAGGCTACCATACTGTCCCGTTGGATGATTCTCCTACTGCTATGCCCTCCATGTTCCTCTTCCAGTAAAATGGTTGTCAATAATACATCCAGGGGTTTACTTCTTAAACATTATTATATACATAATGTGTGTGTATGTCCATTTGTGTGTGATATATGTACATACCCAAAGTTGAATTACATACATATTTAAATTATACATAAATATATAAGCAAATCTTTTTCTAAATCTGTCTGCCGGTTGTCCTCCCAATTTATTCACAGATCTGTATACTCCACTTTGGGGAATGTGAGACCTAGACTTATGTCTCCTCCAACTGTATTTACATAGCCTCTCCCATAGCCTACACTATAACACTGTAGAGATGGCAGACCTGGCATGTATCACTGAAGCCTGGCTGGATGAGATCTGCGCAGCTGGGTTTTAGATACTGCAACAGTCACAACTCTGAAGCCAGGGAGCTGCCCAGCAAGATGGTAATATGAGACCCTGGCAGTTGTGAAGATCATTGTTTCACAGATAGCCTGCTATGAGATGATATTTATGAAGTTGGACAAGCTGGGGTATTGCCACATCCTGTTTTCTGGATGCATGGGAGTATCCCTGCTTGAGCTACTTGATCTCATCACAGGTTTAGTTAAGGATTTTATTCAGGTTATTAGTCCTGGGTGATTTTAACATCCCTCCCTAAAGTTGGAGATGGCTTGAGAATACATTGCTACTATGACAACCATGGTCCTGTCCGAGGTCATCATGGGCCTGACTCATGGAACTGGCTACACATTGGATCTGGCTTTTACCTCAAAGCAGATGAGATGTGATCTGGTGCTGGGAAATACCTTCATATGTCTCTTGTTATGGACAGATCACTCCCTCATGACCATGAGGTTGACAAGAGAGGATGGGTCCATTCAGATAGCCTACCCCAGGCACCTGATGGATCCATAAGGCTTCCAGACATCAGTTGGAGATTTCCTCAGTGATCTATAAGTAAGTTCTGTCTTGGTCTCTGAAATACATCAATCAGCAGGAGGCTAGATAGGTTTGTTCCTGAGTGGCCTTTCTGCATCTTCTGATCCCAGGCAGCTCCTTGGTTCTCTGAAAGCTCTGGGAAATGAAGCCTGGAGCAACACACAGGTGGAAAACAAGAAGTTAATATGACCAGCCAAGGATACAACCTCAAATCTGAGCATATTCTGATACAGTAAGGGAGAAAAAGAAAAATTGCACACTCATTGCATGAAAAATCATCCAGCTGCACTGTTGAAAGGGACCTGTTCTCTTCTTGGCAGAAACATTCCAGAAGATCTAAGCAGTGTGAGTTGTGATAATTTCTGAGGAATAATTTCATAAATAAAATTGCTTGTATTTGCTCCAAGTTAGAGGCTGGGTGGACAGGATCCAATGAAATGGGAGCAGAAATATCTTGCCATTTCCTTAGGAATTTTAGAGCCTATAACTCCCAAAGAAGTAGATGGGATTCTATATAATCTTAGCTGTGCCACCTCTGGACTTGACCCCTCCCTTTCCTGGCTAGCTAAAGCAGCCAATGAAAGACAGGGAATAGACCCAGGCAATAGTCAGTGGGAGAGAGTAATGCCAGTGACCTTGAAAGAAGCACTGGTTCAACCCATTCTCAGGAGGTCGACTTTGGATCTGTTTATACTTGAGAACTATCGTTCTAAATCCAAGCACCCTTTTTGGAGAGGCAACTGTTACAGAGAACCCTGGATTATTTGGATGTATGGCAAAATCTATGTCTGGGCATGTGACTGAGCCCATCATGGATGGTTTGTGGCACAACTTGAATAAAGTCAGGGTGTCCAGCCTTATCTTGCTAGACTTTCTGACAACTTTGATATTGTTAGTCATGATATACTTCTGGAGTACATGCAAGGGTTGGCAGAGGGAGGCACAATATCTGGTTCTATCCTTCCAGAATGGGTAGGTCCAGTTGGTTGTCACAAGGGGAAATGGTTTAGGCCCCAGGGCTCAGTCTGCTCCTCCATCCTATCTAACAGCTGGGAGAGGTAATCCATGTTGGGGTGAGGGTATCATCAGAACCCTGGGTTGTATGGGGGATGTGATGTATGAGGGATCCTGGCACCAGCAATGGAATTGTCACTATACTACAATTAATTGTATGTTGTATTAGATTTTATTGTATATTATTTTATTGTTGGTTGTTGCTCTTTTACACCATTTAGAATCATCTGACTGGTTTATATATTCATAAATAAATATTAAAAGCTCTTGCAATCAACTTTGCTATAGTCAGGAAAATATATTATTATTTCTTATCATTTTTTCTCTTTGCACAATATACTCATAGCCAATATGCCTCACATCTGTGACATAATTTCCTCATTATGCATTCCATATTCATTCAATTAGAATTTTCAGATGCTATTTTTCCCTACATCTTGGGCTGAATGCTATTTTTCCCTGTACCTTGGGTTGATTGTCTACAAATAAGCACTGACCTGATGTAAATAATTCCCAAACTCTTGATTCTTCACTACCTTCAAAACATCTGTTGTCATTTTTTTTTTATTTTGCAGTGATGGCTGAAACCCACATTCCCAAAGTGCTTGCTGTTGTAGGCATCTGTTATCCCACTGGAGAAATTGCCTTCTAGTTTCACTATCTCCCAGATGAAAATAGGAGATAATTCAGCCTAACTATTCATTTAGCCTAGCTTGGAGAAAAGACCCATAATGCAATTTTGCTGTCATATTATTCTCATAGGATTTGCTGCATGCAATACGTTCAGAATTTGCTGGGATAACATACTTTATAGGCTTGCTAAAATGCTGCTTTCATTCAGTTATACAGCTCTGGTCAGCAACCCATTCTAAAGAAAATCAGAGGAAAAAAAATAAAACCTTTCAATAAGAGGGTGGGAGCAGTTTGCAATCAAATTACATTTCCAAAAGATTACTGAGAGCTTTGCAGATGCTGCAGAAGTGGTCCAACAGAAAAACATCAAAACCTTAATTCCATCTGAGAATCAAGTAAAGGTAGTAATCTGGCTTGAGAAACACCAGGGCTGCTGTAGCAGAAGAAGAGGCTAAGAAAGTGTCAAGATGGGGCTTTGGAAAAAGAATTTCATCCCCACTCTAGGCAAATGTCCAGCCTGCTCTACAGGTTTAGAGAACTGGAACAGATCCTGCAAGTCTTGATTTGGAGGTGGCTTGTGGATTTCAGGGTGTGTAGAGGATTCCTTTATGGAAATTCTGGACAACTGGCTGCTCAAGCAGGAGGGGATCAAAAGGGCTGTTGCTGCAAAACTGTGACTGGAGGCTGACCACTTTCTCAGTTAAAGGACAGAAAACAGAAACATTCCAGAATGATGTGGTTTTTGCAAAGACAAGAGATAATGGGGTTCCGTCTTGATGGGCACCTAAGCATGTGATTCATACCAAAGAGGAAGAATACAGTAGGATCCCTTTCCAGAACTGCCTTTAAACTTGAAATGGCAGTAATTGCAACAGAGCAGACAGACTGGATAAGGTCATTCTCAGCCTAAGCAAAAAAATGTATCTGCCTCATGGGCTAAAGAAATGAATTCACTCCATATTCCAGTTGAAATATATTCACTGAGTAATCAAACAAGGATCGAATGGAGTTTGCCAATGGACTTCAATAGGACAAAGAGATAAGGAAAAGAGGAAAGTGATCAGAAAGTGGTATGATCTGAGAGACAGGTGAATACAATAACTTGCCTGCTCCCCGGGCAAGAAAACATTGATGATGCTTTTTTAAAGGAAGTTGCAGATTTTTCAAAGAGGCATGCAGTAGTACAGTAGTGAATATTCAGTCATTTGGGAGACCAATTCTGCCAAGCATAGACCTGCCAAGAAATGTCTGAGTAGAACTGACAACTTTCTCTTTCATAGAACGAAGGCAGGCCCAAGTGGAACATGATTCCTATGATAACAGCCAACAGGGAAGAAGAAAGTGCTGTTACCCAGGGTCAAAGCCAGGACAGAAGGATACCAGCTCAAAGAAGTCCTAACTATCCTTTGGCAACAAAATAGAATAGAGGGTCTGTCTGCACTGAGAGTCTAGCAGACGAGAGAGGCAGAGTGGGAAGTTCTCCTTTGATGCTGGATATGGGCAGCAAAAGGACACTATTCTCCACCACTTCTTTCCTCCCCAATTTTCCTGGCATGCACAGTGAGGGAAGCAAGGAGAAAGAAGAAAAACAGTTTCCCATCTCTCCCAATGGGCAGCATTCCAAACTGGGGAAAGAAGAAGGGGAAGCAGGTTTGCTCACCTTTCTGGAGGAGGGTAGGCAGCAGAGTCGCTACTCCTGGTATAAAGTGCCCTCTTCCTCCCTATAGGGACCTAAACTACAGAAGGGGAGGCAGCACCATGGGAACCCAGATTCTCCTGCTTCCAAAGGTAAATAGCCCTGAAACGGAATGGCTCGGGACTGGGGACAGGGGCATGCCTGGAGTTGCCTCCCCCATTACCTCAGAACTTCCTTCTTTGGAAAAAGGGCTAACTAAATGGTGGGATCATGTCTCAATGTCCAGAATAACCTCACATTTAAAAAGCAAATCTGATGCAGAATTTAATTCTAATTGGAAACCATTCTTGGATTATAATTTTATATATGGATTTGTGCAACATCCACTTTTGGCTTTTCTTATGTATATCCTTCTAGTACTGACTTAATGTAATGCTTATTGTTTATAGTTTTGTTGGTGATTGGTACTGTGTTAACCAAGCATGATCTGCTTAGAATTTAATAGGGAAATTTAGGGGTTGTTTAGAGAAAAGATACAAAATATTTCACAATATCATACTTTTTTAAATAAGAATCTGATTGTCATGAGTGCCGTTGAGCTGAAGTCATCAGCGCAATGGCACACATGACAATAGCAAGGAAACAGGAGAAGGGGCTCAAGATAAGTAGCCATCAACTCACAACGACTAACGGCCAACAAACAATAACTAAACGGATCACGGAACACACCCAAGCCATCAGCGCCAATACAACGGAGATCGCCCAGCTGACAGCAATCACCGGATGAATAGAAAACCCGATGATGGGCGATCCCGGAACGCCAGCGGGGCCTCACAACCCCTCACCCACCGGCAGGGCAACGTATTGGACAAAGGGGGGTGACGTGACCGCGAGTGAGGGGGCGCTGACCGGCGCGGGGTATTTAAACCCCGCACCGGCGCGCTCCTGTCACTCTCAGCTTTTTTCTTCCGACGCTGTAACTGCGCTGTGAATAAATCAGAGCCTGATCCATCGAACCAGTGTCTGAGCCTTATTCAGAGGCAGGCAGCGCATGACACTTATTAAGTTTCAAGCAAAGATAAAAGCTACAGAAAAACAAAAAACTACAAAGAAAAAAAGAAAAAAAACTAAAAAATATATAGAAACACAAGAGAAATTTTTTTTCAAAATTACAAAAAGAGGTGACTTCTGACTTTTAACAGCAAGGATATGCAACAATTTTCCATACTCAATCCCTTACTCTATATTAAACCAAAATCACATTATTTCTATAAATTGGCACATTATAAAAATCACTAAATACAGTTGCTCCCTCCCCTTATATTAAAAGAAAAGAAAAAAACTCCTAATCAACTCCCCCCAAATAACATTTATTTAATTATTTCCTTCCTATTACTATACATTCCTGTCTACAATAATAGAGATCAAACTAAAAAAACATATAAATTGTCTGCCATTGTACTTGATAATACAACAGTTTTAATAATCTTAATCATACTAAACCCAAGACCAGACATTATTTTTATTATACCTTAATAATTTTAATCCAAATTGTTAAAGATAAATGAAATCAGCCAAACCCTAAAAGCAATCCAGATAAATATTCTTAAACCCTTATCCTACTTCAAAATAAACCAGAGTATTTACATATTCCCACAATGCGCACAGAGCTTTTTTCTTAAAAAAAATCAAACAACCCAGCTGCCCCCCTTAAAAACTCCAACTTCTCTTCAGGAAACCTCCCATACATAATAACCCCTTGTTTTCCATGGTTTCCATCAGAAGATCAATTTCACTTATGGCTTGCAACTCAATCTCTCCCTTTAATTTCTTCAACTCCACTGTCATATCTTCATCCAGCATATCAACAGAAGTCCCAATCTCACTCTAGAAAAGACATTTCTGTTGCTGTTAAATTCCTCATTTTCATCCATGACATCCCCAACCAGATGACAAATTTCAAGTATATAGCACAAATGCCACAGCTGTGCGCTGACCTAAAGACAAAACCCTGTGACAAATACTTAGGTGGTGTAGTTTGCAAAGAATGCAAAACACTAAAAGCTCCTGTGAGTAACCACAATGACAGAGTTACAACTAGACCTTTGGAAATTGTACACTCTGACATTATTGGTCCTTTTGCTCCAGGTTTTGGACAAGCAAGGTATGCAATCACCATAATTGATGATTTCTCAAGATACACATTTATCTATATCTTAAAATGTAAAGATGAGGCATTTGAGAAATTTAAAAGTTTTGTGATATGGGCAAATGGAAAATTCCCAAGGCCTGTCTCTGCACTCCAATGTGATAGAGGAGGAGAATACCTTTCTCACAAATTCAAAAGGTTCCTAGCTGAAAGGGGATAGAACAAATTCTTTCTAACCATTACACCCCTCAACAAAATGGTGTTGCTGAAAGAAAGGGCAGAACCTTGCAAAATGCGATGGAATGCATGCTTAAAGATTCCGTGTTATTGTCCAGATTTTGGGCAGAGGCAACATCCACTGCCGGTTATGTGCAAAACAGATTGTATAACTCTGTGATTCAGGGCACTCCATTCCATTCGTTTTATGGTGTGAAACCAAAGGTAAACCATCTTAGAGTGTTTGGTAGTACTGCATGGGTTCATTTACCAAAACAACAGAAAAGAAAAGGAGGCCCCACAACAAAGAAAGCCACCTTTGTTGGCTATGAACAAAGCCAGAGGAGCTAGAGGTTCATGTTGTTATTGTTTATTCGTTCAGTCGCTTCCGACTCTTTGTGACTTCATGGACCAGCCCATGCCAGAGCTTCCTGTTGGTCGTAAACACCCCCAGCTCCCCCAGGGATGAGTCCGTCACCTCTAGAATATCATCTATCCATCTTGCCCTTGGTCAGCCCCTCTTCCTTTTGCCTTCCACTCTCCCTAGCATCAGCATCTTCTCCAGGCTGTCCTGTCTTCTCATTATGTGGCCAAAGTATTTCAGTTTTGCCTTTAATATCATTCCCTCAAGTGAGCAGTCTGGCTTTATTTCCTGGAGGATGGACTGGTTTGATCTTCTTGCAGTCCAAGGCACTCTCAGAATTTTCCTCCAACACCACAGTTCAAAAGCATCGATCTTCCTTCGCTCAGCCTTCCTTATGGTCCAGCTCTCGCAGCCATATGTTACTACAGGGAACACCATTGCTTTAACTATGCAGACCTTTGTTGTCAGTGTGATGTCTCTGCTCTTGACTATTTTATCGAGATTTGTCATTGCTCTTCTCCCAAGGATTAAGCCTCTTCTGATTTCCTGACTGCAGTCAGCATCTGCAGTAACCTTCGCACCTAGAAATACAAAGTCTTTCACTGCTTCTACATTTTCTCCCTCTATTTGCCAGTTATCAATCAAGCTGGTTGCCATAATCTTGGTTTTTTTGAGGTTTAGCTGCAAGCCAGCTTTTGCACTTTCTTCTTTCACCTTCATCATAAGGCTCCTCAGTTCCTCTTTGCTTTCAGCCATCAAAGTGGTATCATCTGCACATCTGAGATGGTTAATGTTTCCTCCAGTGATTTTAACTCCAGCCTTGGATTCCTCAAGCCCAGCATGTCACATGATGTGTTCTGTGTACAAGTTGAATAGTAGGGTGAGACTATACAGCCCTGCCGTACTCCTTTCCCAATCTTAAACCAGTCGGTTGTTCCATGGTCTGTTCTTACTGTTGCTACTTGGTCGTTATACAGATTCCTCAGGAGGCAGACAAGATGACTTGGAATCCCCATACCGCCACGAACTTGCCACAATTTGTTATGGTCCATACAGTCAAAGGCTTTAGAATAATCAATAAAACAGAAATAGATGTTTTTCTGAATCTCCCTGGTTTTTTCCATTATCCATCGGATATTGGCAATTTGGTCCCTAGTTCCTCTGCCTTTTCTAAACCCAGCTTGTACATCTGGCAATTCTCGCTCCATGAATTGTTGAAGTCTACCTTGCAGGATCTTGAGCATTACCTTACTGGCATGTGAAATGAGTACAGGTTCATAGTGGGAGAGAAATTAATAATTGGCAAAAGCGCTTCTTTTGCTGAACAAAACTGGGGGAGATTAAATTCTAGTTCTCCAGTTGATCTAACAACAAGAGAACAGCAAGGACTTGCTGATAGTGATCTTTTGCCTGATGAGGACATTAAATCAGAAAAGGAAACTGAAGATCTGTCTGATGAGACAGATTCTTCTTGGGAAAGTGATAGGAGTCAAAGTTTAAGCCCTGTATTACCTCGCAGATCTCAGAGGAGTAATAAAGGCGTTCCTCCATCACGTTTTCAGGCTGAAACAGTAAAGGCTTTTCACATATTCACAGAACCTGAGTCTTTAGAACAAGTGAATGCTTTACCACCTGAGATTGCACAAAATTGGCATTCTTCCATGAAACAGGAATTAGCATCCTTGAAAGAAAATAAAACATGGAAACTGGTAAATCTACCTCCAAATGAATGCTGTCTAGGTTGTAGGTGGGTTTTCAAACTGAAAAGGGATGCTGATGGCAAAATCCAAAAATATAAAGCAAGGTTGGTTGCAAAAGGGTTCACTCAAAGGAAAGATTTAGACTTTGACAAGACTTTTGCACCAGTTACTAAAGGTGAATCAATTAGATTACTGTTAAAAATTGCTGCACTCAAGGGAATGTCAGTTCACCACTATGACATTCAAACTGCGTTTCTCTATGGTGATTTAGACCACAAATTATACATGCAGCAACCCCCTGGCTATGAAAAAGGGGATAATCTAGTCTGTGAACTGCAAAAATCAATCTATGGGTCGAAACAGGCTGCTAGATCCTGGAACCAAAAATTAGATGAAAAACTGCAGAGTTTTGGTTTTGAAAAAGGAAAAGCAGATCCATGTGTATATGTGAAGAAAGACAAACAAGACTGTATGTATCTGTGCATTTATGTTGATGATTTGCTGCTATTCACATCAACAGAAAAGCAAAGGCTTGATTTTGAAGCGTGCATGAAAAGCCATTTCACATTAAAAAGCCTTGGAATAGTAACAAATTACCTAGGCTTGGAAATAAACAGAGAGAAGGATGGTAGCTTTCTGTTAAGCCAACGTAGTAAAATTCAAAAGCTCCTAGAGGATTTTAACATACAGAATTGATAAAGAAAATTGGTTTGTGCCTTACTCCTTAGCAAAACAAAGGGGAGTGTTGGCATTTCTTTGTTTTTGCCCGGACCAAGCCACTAGGTTAGCATGGTAATTGAGTACTTTCTTAAGTATCAGCAGGGTGAAGAGGTTGAACTTAATTGTCCTCAATTTGGATGTTAAAAGCTGCATTGCCTGGGGGAGGTACTTGCCTGGAGTTGTTTTAGTTTCTGTTTCCTTTCTACACAGAGCCTCTCAGCTCAGTCCACTCTGAGCGCGTGTGAATGCACAGCTTGTAAAATATGTTTTTGTGCTTTCTGTAAATAAATTTATTTTTATAGAAATGCCTGGTGTGTGATTTTTCTGATCTCTCGGGCCAAATGCTTTCTAGCACTCTGACAAAAACTTGGTAGGAATAAGAAAGAATCTGTTTAAAATCTTGTTGCAAGTCTGTTTAAAAAGTCTGTTTAAAATGCTCCATGTCTCAAGCAATAGATTATGGAGCCCTCTAAGAGCTTAACCAGAGAAAGTCAAAGATATGAAAGAATTCCAGAATGTGTTTACATAAGCAAAAGTTAGATATGCAGACAGTTCCCCAGGGAAAGTAGAGGCAGAAAACTGAAAGTTCAAAACAGCTGATTCAATGTGTAGGAAAATGCTAATCTCTTCCAATTTAGTACAAAAATAATAACAGGGAGACAATTATTTACTCTCAATCCTCCTTAATATTTAGAATATTAAGTCCAAAACTTAGAAATATTTTTTTAAAAAAAATTGATCCCAAAAATAATGATAAGCACCAAGAGAACCCGCTTCTCCTTGCTGTAGAAAGCCTCTCTTAAGGTACACGTACTTAAAAGAAATATAAATTGGGTGATTTAGAAATGGGGTGGCCAGCCTTAGTGTCCCTTTAAGGCTACAGTGCAGCTTGGAAAATGGTGACGTCCCAGCCTCCCGGCTACTCTTACCTGTCGAGCACGAACTCAGTTTGCAATATTCTTGCTGCAAGCCACTGTCCAGAGGACAGATGGGGTGATTCCAGGTGTTTTCCTTTTTCCTGGGCTTCAGGAAAAACCTGCCGGAGCCCAAATATACTGCTGCGTTGTCAGTGCTACTCACTGAGCCCACGGGCACAGCTGTTTGGTCTGCCATGTCCCCACTGGAAGTCCACAATATCATAAGTTTTTAATGATACATTGGAATATACCAGTCTTTATACCTTAGATCCATTGATTATCTACCTGCACTTATTATCTGTACCTTATTTCCTATCTTCCAATGTATTGTGTACTCTTTTTATTCATATCCATTTTACTTATAGTCTTTCAAAGAAAATACTCAAATAAAGAAAAAAAAAGAACACTCAGAACTATTTGTGGCAGATTGACAGCTGAGGACAGCTTGTGCTGGCAGACATGTAAAAGTACACCTTCTAAAGTTCAGATGGAAAGATGTGCAGAGCTGCCTTTGTGATGAGTCAGGGATGGGTTAAGGATAACACTTTGTGCTCACATTCGCAGCTGTGAGTGGGGATATCTTGGCCCCTGCGGCAAGCATGATATGCAGATTTATTTTATTTTTATTTATTTATTTAATTTTTATCCTGCCTTTATTATTTGTATAAATAACTCAAGGCAGCATGTACCTTTTCTCAGGTAAGTGGAGATAGTAGTAACATTGGAGAAAGTGCTTATGTAATACTGGAGTTTGTGATTTCAAGGAAAACTGAAGCTGAATGTAGTTAGACTTATATTACAAAAAGATGGATTTTAATAAGCTCATAGCAGTGATGAACAGAGTTCCATGGCAGGAGAAGCTAATGCGAAAGAGTGTTCAAGGTGAGGGATAAAAAGGAGATATTGAAAGCTCAGTCATGAACAATTCCTATGAGGAGAAAAATTGAGACTACTGTAGAAGAAAAAGGCAGTATTGCTACCCCAAAGCTAGTGAACACTTGAAAACAAAAGCAGCACATAGGGGGTGGAAAGAGAAGCAGGCCACCAGGGAGGAATATGTAAAGGCAGCCTTTAAATCTGTAAAATTGGTGTCAGAAAAACTAAAGCTCAGAATGAGCTGAGGTTACAGAAGGATGATAACAGCCATAAAAAAAAAAGCTTCAGGTAAATTCAAAGGAAAAGGAAAAGGAAAGAATCAACGTATTAGTGAAGGTAGCAAAATGCTTATAGGAAGCAAAGAAAAGGCAGAACTATTCAGCTGTTATTTTGTCTCAGTTTTCTTCCACAAGAGGGTATGTCTTCCACCAGGCAATGGTGAAGAGCAAGATGAAGGGGCAGGACTGCAGCATGAGGATGATAGAAAGTTGATCAGAGAATGTCTGTTTTGATTGAGTTTCAATCTCTAGGAACAGGAGATGCTGAAAGAATTTGCTGATCATTTGGCCAGACATAGTTAGGCATTATCTTTGAACAAATCTGTAGAATTGGTGAAGTGCTAGACAACTGGATACTGACAAATGTTCCAATCTTCAAAAAGTGGGAAAAGAAGATCTCAGGGACTATGGACAGTTACTCCAACATTGATAACTGGGAAAATCCAATAACAGGTCACAAAGAGTTTGATCTTTAAAATATTTAAAACATTGTGGCAATTGCAGAAGCTACCATAATGTCATGTTCACCGTTCCGGTGTTTGTCTACATCGCAACGGTTCGCTTGCCAAGGTGCTGATACGTGTCCGGGCTGGGAGGGTGCTGCTGAGAGCCTTGTACGGGAGATGTGATGGACTGTGCCAGGAGGAATGTGTTTAGGCTATCTCTGAAATGTCAAGGTCTTTTTGCCCGTTGATCAGCAGAGCTCGTTAGGAGCACCTGGGAATGTGAGGCAAACTTTATGTGAGGGAGGGGGTGGGGTGCTGTTTGCAAAGACACTATTTAGTTTGAGTTTAGGCGCACTTTTCTTATTCTCAGCTTTTTACCTGTTTGCACTCTTTTCTAAATAAATCCAGAACCTGAATTAACATTTTGAGTCTGAGAGTTTTATTTAGAATAAGGCAATCATCACATAAAGCTGAGAATCATTTTTCAAACCAACCTCGCTACTCTTTACTGGAAAATTTTCTTGTGAAAGAGGAATTAGCGATGGCTGAAGGGGGAAAGGATCCCACGGAGCTCAAGGAGCAGGTGGAACAACTCCCGGAGTCGACGTTCCCGAGCAGGGACCCAAGCCCTGGCCCAGCCCAAGCCACACCTCAGTCCGGGGACTCCTACTCTACTGCGGGGTCGAAGAAACCCCTGCCAGACGACATGGAGGCACAGGAACAATTTCTGCGGGATGCCCTGGTGGACCCCCAACCAGGCACGTCCCGCTCCACATGGAAGCTCCGCTGGCCCAACACTCCTAGAGAGGTGCGACCAGATGTATCAGGGAGCCCACCGCCGGAAGGTCCAGCGCTGGAGGACTTCGCTACACCTGACAGGATTCGGGTCCTGGAGTCCAAGATCGAATCCATGGAACACGTCTTACGTTCTATGTCGGCTGCCTTTGGGGACCTAGTACAGATCGTCAGAGGTCCCGGGGCAATGAGGGCACCTAGGCTCCCACCTTCCCTATCACTGGCTGCTGGAGGAGGAACCCCACCATGAGCTTTTCCATCGGGTCTGTGGGGATCTACTCCCATAGGGGTGGCCCCGAGGCAACAATCAGGTGGGGTCCTGCATGTTGGGGGAACCCCCCAGGACTTCCCGGTAAAGTTTGATGGTGACCCCGCTAATCTGTCCTTCTTTCTCACCAATGCCGCCAGCTTCATGAGACGGCATGGCCACCTCTTTCCTTCGGAGGAAGAGAAGATAGCTGTCCTGACTCCCAGGAAACACTCTGAGACAGGGAACTGTTCTCTAATGTTTTATTGCTAATACATAACAGTAATCCTAACAAACTGAACAAGCGTGGGAAAAACCCAGCCATATAAACCCCGCAGGTTAAGGCGGTCCCAATCTGTGCCTCTTGGAATGGCTCACCAATTCCTCAGTGCTACGCATGCGCTTAACAGTCTGGAAAGGAGCCCCCTGCTCACCATCCTTACTCATGACAATAGCTGCAGTGGCCACGAAGTTGAAAGGCAGGGCTGCTGACTGGTATGTACAACTGTCGGAGATTGGGGCCCCTGCCCTGGCCCCATTTGATGCCTTTTTGGCTGTGCTGAAGTGCTACTTTGAAGATCCCTTGGCTAAAGGGAGGGCTAAGGACACTCTTAAGGAACTGGTTCAGGGGCAGAAGCCTGTGGCTGATTATGCACTTGAATTCAAGGTTTTGGCAGGTAAAGTGCCTGAATGGTCTGAGGCCACCTTAATTGATCACTTTAAGGATGGACTCAATCGCGAAGTCTTGCACTGGGCACTTGGGCGGGATGATCCCAATTCGTTACATGATTGGATTTGCCTCGCTGGTAAAGCAGAACATGCCCAGCGCACTTTTATGATGGCCACCAAGGAAGACAAGCCTGTCACCACTGCCTGAGCTCCAGTTCTTCCGTCGACCTCTAGATGGGATGCGGAGAAGCAATGCCGCTTTGTCTGCGGGCAATGCATCACCTGTGGAAAACCGGGTCACCGCGCTGTTGACTGCCCTAAAGCTAAGGTACCGGATCGTTCTGCAAAAGTGCCTCAAAAACCCACCAAGAAACCGACCAACCCTCCTCGTCGGTTGACAGGGGCGCTGGCTACTGCGGACGATGATGATATCTACACCCCGGGAGATGAATTAGAGGCTTTGGAACAGCTGGCAGGAAACAACTTCCACCTGTCTTAACCGGTGCCTCGGGGCAGGTGGTTCGATCCGGGCGCAGTCCTAACATGGTGAGTGCTGATTGCCCTATCCTCGCTGTCAAAATTGAATTGGGATTTCAATCCAAATCCCTCGAGGTCTGATCTTTATTGGACTCAGGCTGTTCTCGATGTTTAATCCATCCTGACTTAGTCAAGGCATTGGATTTGCCCTGCTTCCTTCTCCCAAAGCCACTGATTTTTCAACAGCTGGATGGCTCCACAGCGGGGGGGGGGCGGCTACCCAGTTTACTGGTGAAGTCGCTTTGTGCATGGGGTCCCATTTCAAACTCATTCAGTTCATCGTGACCCCCGTAGGGAATCCTTTGGTTGTGTTAGGGATTCCCTGGTTCACCTCGCATAACCCCTACATCAATTGGCAGTCCCGCTCCATTACCTTTGAGGATGGCTTCTATCAAGCTCCCCTTCTGGGGCGTGCCATGCCTCCGACGGCTGGGCGGGCAGAAGTTGTTGATTCTCTGCCTTCCCCATCCCCCTTGGAGGGTCTTCTGGCCACATACCCGGATTTTGCTGATGTGTTTGGGGAGGAGGAGGCCGACCAGTTACCCCCCCATCGCAAGACTGACTGTTCCATTGAACTTCTTCCGGACGTCCCTTTGCCAAAGCCAAAGATTTACCCTATGACTAAGAAAGAACTTGCCGCTTTGCAGGAGTTCATTGACAAGAACCTGGCTCGGGGCTTCATTGAACCGGCAAACTCGCCAGTCGGGGCTCCTGTTTTGTTTCAGGAGAAAAAGGATGGCAGCCTGAGACTTTGCACAGACTACCGCGGATTGAATTCCGCCTCCCTGTCCAACAAGTACCCTCTGCCTCTCGTCAAAGACATGCTTGCACATCTGTCCACTGGCAGGGTTTTCTCAAAGTTGGATCTCTGCGAAGCCTACTACCGCATTTGCATTAGGGAGAGGGATGAATGGAAAACAGCCTTTAATTGCCCATTGGGCTCTTTTCAGTATAAGGCTCTCCCTTTTGGTCTGGCGGGTGCGCCGGGGGTATATATGCAGCTGATCAATGAAGTTTTGCATGACCACTTGTTTAAGGGGGTTTTGGTCTATTTGGATGATGTACTCATTTATACTAAAACCTTAAAGGAGCACGAACAACTGCTTAAACAGGTTCTTACCAAGCTCAGGGCTGCCAAGCTTTATGCTAAGCTGTCTAAATGTGAGTTCCATAAGTCTTGCTTGGATTACCTTGGTTACAGGATTTCCGCTAAGGGCATTGAAATGGATCCTGTTAAGATTCAAGCTGTGCTTTCTTGGGAACGACCCAGGACCCAACGACAGCTTCAAAGTTTTCTTGGTTTTGCCAATTTTTACAGATCCTTTGTCATGGGTTTCGCTGAAATTGCCCTGCCCCTAACTGATTTGTTACGGACTAAGGGAGTGGGGGAGACTCGAAAAGTTAAGAACCTGGGGGCCGTGCTCAATTGGACTCCTTGTCATGAGTAAGGATGGCGAGCAGGGGGCTCCCATCCAGACTGTTAAGCGCATGCGTAGCACTGAGGAATTAGGTAGCCATTCAAAGAGACACAGATTGGGACCGCCTTAACCTTTGGGGTTTATATGGCTGGGTTTTTCCCACGCTTCTTCAGTTTGTTAGGATTCCTGTTATGTACAAGCAATAAAACATTAGAGACCAGTTCCTTGTCTCAGCGTGTTTCCTGGCAGTTAGGACACTCCTGCCTGTCAGACTGCATTTGATCGGCTGAAGGCTCTTTTTACTGAGGAGCCCATCCTCTCCCACCCTAACCCTGACCTGCCTTTTGTCGTTCAAGTGGATGCTTCTGATTTTTCAATTGGAGCTATTTTGTTACAAAAGGATTCTGAGGGGCTTTTAAAGCCCTGTGCGTATCTGTCTCGAAAGTTTTCCGAGACAGAGAGACGCTGGCATGTTTGGGAAAAGGAGGCTTTTGCTGTTAAAGCTGCCTTGGAGGCTTGGAGGCATCTCTTGGAAGGTGCTTCCTCCCCTTTTGAAGTTTGGACTGATCACCACAACCTCGAGGCGCTCCGTACACCCAGGCACCTCAGCCCAAAGCAGATTTGGTGGGCTCAATTTTTCAGCCGCTTTAATTTCCAGCTTAAATTTATCCCTGGCAAGAAGAATTTTCTGGCTGATGCCCTTTCCAGGTTGCCACAAGATGAGAGCCTGGTTTCCAATGTAGTTGGCACCGTCCTATCGGGGCCACAACTCGGTTTGGTGGCTGTCACCCGTAGCAGTGCTCGGGGCCAGCCCCTGCCTCCTTCCTCGCCAGTTCGCAAGCCGCCTCCATTGCCTGCTGCATTGCGCTCTACTTTTGTTTCTGCGCTGCATTCTGATCCCTGGCTGCTTGCTAATTCTGACAAGGTGTCCATGGAGCACGACCTCGCTTGGGCTAAGGGGTGGTTGTATGTGCCTGACTCTCAATGTCCTGCTATACTGGCTCGTTCTCATGACAGTAAGCAGGCTGGTCACTTTGGGTTTTTGAAGTCCCTGCATTTGATCCGAAGGCAATTCTGGTGGCCTACCCTATGTAGGGATGTCAAAGCCTATGTGGCTTCTTGTCCTGTCTGTGCAATGTCCAAACGTTCTGTTGGGAAGCCACAGGGGCTCCTACAGCCGGTGGCTGACCCTGCACACCCCTGGGATGTGATTTCCATGGATTTCATTGTAGACTTACCCCCCAGTCAGAAGAAAACTGTCATTTGGGTGGTTAAGGACTATTTTTCTAAGCAGGCTCATTTTGTACCCTGTGCTTCTATTCCCTCAGCGCAACAGCTCACTAAACTTTTTTTGGTACACGTGTGCCGTCCTCACGGCTGCCCCTCTCGTTTGGTGATTGATAGGGGCACACAATTTACCTCCAAATTTTGGCGGGCTTTTTTGAAGTTGATTGGCACTGAGCAGGCTTTGTCCACCGCTTGGCACCCCCAGACTGACGGATCCACTGAGGTCCTTAATGCCACTTTGGAGCAATTCCTTCGCTCTTATATCAACTATCGTCAGGATGATTGGGTTGACTTGCTCCCTTTCACTGAAGTGGCTTACAATAACGCTGTTCACCAGAGCACGGGGCAAACCCCATTTCGTATTGTTTCTGGTAGGGATTTTGTTCCCATTCCAGAGTTTCCCCAGCCTCCTGCTCTGGCTGTTGCCACTTGCGATTGGGGCTCTAGGTTGGCTGATTCCTGGCCTGTTATTCGTACCACTCTTCGTGAGGCTCAAGAAGCTTATAAACGGCACGCTGATAGGCACCGCCGCCGCCAGCCGGCTTTTCGAGTAGGAGATTTGGTCTATCTCTCTACAAAGTTTATAAAGTCCCCTCAGCCCTCTAGGAAGCTGGCTCCTAAATTCATTGGGCCATTTCCAATTACTGCCGTGCTCAATCCTGCCACTGTTCATTTGGATTTGCCTCATAATTTGAAATGTTTGCATCCTGTTTTTCACTGCAGTTTACTCAAGCCTGCTCAGGATTCGGCTTGCTAGCATCCCCGCTCGCCTCCCCCTCCCCCTCCACCAATCATGATTGATGGTCAGCAACATTTTGAGGTTAAAGAAGTCCTCGACTCTCGCCGACTGCGTGGGTCTCTGCAATACCTCGTCCGCTGGAAACACTTTCCCCATCCTGAATGGGTTTCTGCACGCAATGTTCTTGCCCCTGATTTAACATGCACTTTTCATATTGCCTACCCTTCCAAGCCCTCTGCTATTTGAATTTTTTTAAGGGGGGCGGTATGTCATGTTCACCATTCTGGTGTTTGTCTACATCGTAACGGTTTGCTTGCCAAGGTGCTGATACATGTCCGGGCTGGGAGGGTGCTGCTGAGAGCCTTGTACAGGAGACGTGCTGATCTGTGCCCGGAGGAATGTGTTTAGGCTATCTCTGAAATGCCAAGGTCTTTTTGCCCATTGATCAGCAGAGCTCGTTAGGAGCACCTGGGAATGTGGAGCGAACTGTATGTGAGGGAGGGGGTGGGGTGCTGTTTGCAAAGATGCTATTTAGTTTGAGTTTAGGCGCGCTTTTCTCATTCTCAGCATTTTACCTGTTTGCACTCTTTTCTAAATAAATCCAGAACCTGAATTAACATTTTGAGTCTGAGAGTTTTATTTAGAATGAGGCAATCATCACACATAAATTCGTAAAGGACAAATCATTTTGGACTAAATTTATTTTGGATTGATTAATGCTATTAGTAGATTGTTGGAATGCTATGGATATAATGTATCTTGATTTCAGCAAAGCATTTGAAAAAGTATCATGTGTCATTCAGATTAGTGAGCTAACTAAGTATGGGCATGATAGCATGACAATTAAATAAAAACATAGCTGGCTGAAAAACTATATTCAAAGAGTGTTCATCAGTGGGTCTTCACCAAACTAGAAAGAGATATTAAGAAGGGTACAATCAGTTGTAGTCCTGGGCCCTGTACTGTCAATATTTGTATTAATGATTTGGATGAAGAGGTATGCATTTTGAATCTGTAGATGACTCAGAACTGGGTGGGATAGCTAAATACCCTAGAAGACAAAAACAACACTTAAAATGAATTTGCAGGTTGGAGAAATGGACTGGAAGTAACAGAATGAAACTGAACTGGAGCAAATCAAAGTTCTTTGCTTAGGAAGCAAAAGTTAAATACACAGGTATAAGTTGTGGGATATGGGATAATGTTATTGTGAAAAGGATCCTAGAATAACAATTGACTGCAAACTGAATGTGAATCAGTAGTATCTTGTGGCTGAAACTCCACCCCCCAATAAAAACAATGTAATTTTAGACTGATTCAATGGAACTATAGTTTCCAAGTCACAACATTTGGATGTTCAAACAAGGTCCAGTTAGCTATATACTTAGTCTACTGGGGCCATTTAATTTGGATCCCTGCACTGTGTAGGAAATTGCATTTGATGGCCTTCATGACCTCTTCCAACTCTAAGATCCTATGAAGTATTATTCCACATGCTTATTTAAGACTGAATATTTATTCACGATTGAAGCTCAAAGAGTTTCAGAAAGGATTTGTCACATTTTAAAATACAATTGTCTAAGGCTTGACTATCATAAATCTGAATCCTAAGAATAACTCACAAAAGACATTTGCAACGTGTCACGTGTGTGTGATGGGGGAAGAGGGAAGAAAAATCTCATCTTTACTCTCTGCTGGTCCCCTTAAAAACTTATTTAGGTTTCACAAATACACATGCATTTCTCTCCCATGGAAGTACTGGATACTTTGTGATTCCTTCATATACTTAGTTAGCATAAAGTTGAATTGTGGGGAGGAATGAAGCCAGACTATGAATGTCTGGCATTCTTAGACATCCCCTACATGAAAAATGGGCAACCTGCAGCCCATGGGCATATGCGGTTCTGTAGCCCTATGAGCCCTCCAAGTTTGTGAGGCTTTTCTATTTTGCCCTTTAGCCCTCACCCCCTGTTCACATCCCCAGCAGCCCCCAGAAAATGAAATAAAATAAAAGTACAGCTGGGGATCAGAAAATAGGTTGGCTGTGCCCCGGGCTATATGTTTTACTCACAGTGAGAGGGATGGCTGGGTTTGTTATAATACCTGGGATAAATTTATCATGATAGCAGACAGTAATCCAGATGCCAGACTTTCTTGCTTGCCTTCTTTTGACTCTGTGACCATGAAGAAAGCATCCCAATGAACTCACGGATACAGGGATCAGTATGATCTCTTCCATAACTGTATGTGGGCTCAGAAAGAAGCTGCCACTTTTCCCCACTTCCCATTCCCCTCTTTATTCCATAATTGGTTTTTGTCTCTCCCCCCCCCTCACTGCCAGTTCAGCAATGCCCAGATGTGATACCTTTCCTAGTTTTAGAATCCCATGTAAGTGTAACTCAAATATTAGTTGTACAATGGCACCCTCTGCTAACTCAGTCTGGCATTGTTTCCCTTATATTCATCATTTGCTTAGATTCCCAGAGTTGCCTTATATGATTCGTGCCAGTTGACATCAGATTTTCATTGTGGGAGGTATACAAAATTTGAGGGTTCATTGACCCATCTGATATGATCCTGTGATCATCTGGTACATTTTTGGAATGGCATTTTAATGTATGGGAAAATCTTTAAATGTTAAAGATCTTAATGTGATGCTGAATCACATTAAACCAAAGCTTTGGAATCTGTTTATTGGGAATTATGATTGTATCATGCATGGGGGGTGGCTAATAGAATTAGACTGAGAAATAGGAAAAGTGGTATTATTCCAGATGTTAAAAACTGGCTTTTGGAAATGTGTGACTTATCCATCTGGGAAAAGGCAACTGATGACACAATATGTACTACTTTGGCAGAGATTTTATATTTTACAATAATATTTTGCATTTGATTATACTATTGCAGAGAGCCAGTTTGGTGTAGTGGTTAAGGCATCAAGCCAGGAAACTGGAGACTGTGAGCTCTAGTCCCGACTTAGGCACAAAGCCAGCTGAATGACCTTGGGCCACTCACTCTCTCTTAGCCCTAGAAAGAAGGCAACGGCAAACGACTTTTGAAAAACCTTGCCAAGAAAACTGCAGGGACTAGTGCAGGCAGTTTCCAAGAATTGGACATGATTGAACAGAATACACACAGACAATTGTACTCTATGACATGTATTGGTAAACCAGTGACTAGTGATACATTTAATATATAAGGTAGATTTTTCATTTACTGTTTTTTTCCTTCTCTTTTTCTAGTTTCTATCGTTTTTTTCTTTTTAAGGTTAAGGATTATTCTGTTTAATTGCTTTGAAGTTTTGTCTATATTTTGTATTTTTTCTAAATTAAAATAGATAAATGATCACTGATAGTTAAGTGACATTCCTGAAATGACAGCTTATCAAGGGAGAATTAAGTCGCACATAAAAATATGGAAGCATCTGCTTCGTTTTAACTGTTGCCTCACTGATCCTCCTGGGACTTCAGAAAATGTAGTGGAGGTGGAAAAATGGAGATGGATAAGATGGCAACTATCTCCATGGAAACCAGTCAGCAACATTATCAGAAAATTCATACCTTCAAATCATTTTTCCTTACCTCCCTTGAAAATATCAGAAGTCACTCTACCTCATGGGCTATTATGTATACAACTGTATTGTTTCATAGATGTGTGTGTGTGTGAATAAAAATTGATGAGGAAATCCATTTCTTACAGAACAGAAATACTGTTGTTTTTATATGCATATCCTCTTTTCCATCACCAGAGCCCTGTTACCACGGAAGGGGGAAAAAAAAAAACTAGAAAAGCTGCTAGTCTCACTTGATTAAAGCCCAATAGCAGTTTCTTTTTCATTGTGCCTTTCACATCAGGCAGACACAATGCAACTTTGAACAGGAGGAATGGATTCTTTTATTCCTTCAGAGAACATGGCCTTTCAAGGCAGCTTCAGCATAAAGCAATTTGCTCATAATTAGAGTGAGCTGGAAGATTTAGCAGCATGCAATCAAAAAGCAGTTTCTATGTAACAGACAGTTTCTGTCACACTTTCAGGACAAGGAGGCAAAATGCTTTGACAGAATAAAGGATTGGCACAGGAGGAGGGCAAATAAATGAGATACTGCTGTATTTTATTTTCAGTACAGTCAACAGTATCTAAGCAGGAGGAGCAGAGGGAGGATCAAATAGATTAATGATGCATGGAAAAGAAGCCCATGGCTGGCAGGAAGTTACATACATATTACTTGTGGTTCTGCTCTTACTGGACAGAGAGCTGGTTTGCATACTCGAGTACAGATATTCATAACATGCTAAAGCTTGGTTGTCTCAAAAAGCTAAGCAGAGTCAGATCTGGTTAGCACTTGGATGGGAAAGCCCAAGGCTGTAGTCTACATTGGGAGGTCAACACAAGACTCCAGAAGACTGCAATGGAAAACCTTCATGTTCTCAAAAAACCCTACAAAACATATTCCTGAAGTCACATGGAGTCCAACTTGGCTCAAAGAAGACTTTTCCTTTTATTTTCTTTAAGAAACATGTCTGCTGGACATACACAGGTAGCAGTGTATTTGTTTTTAAATCATAGATAATTAAACCAATATCAAATTGGTAAATAAATCACACAAAGATAAATTTGCACACACATGTATGTATAAACAGATGGACACACAAGGACAATGATTCTACACAAGAACACAAGCTTCTATTCCTCCTCTTCAGAAACAGTATCTTTGAAGAACATTTGTTTGCCAGTATTCCCATCTTCTGCAATAAAAAGAGCCATGGTAACACCGCTGGTTCTACCCATAGCTGGTTTTCCAGCTGTGTTATTATGAGGGTGATGTAATTTGACTATATTCTGATTTTATTTTTGTGAATTGCTTGGATATCTAGGCTTGACTACTGTAGCATTTGTAGTCAATCTGACTAGTATGAATGGGGTGGCAACATAGTACTGTATTAATGCCAAATCTTACTAGATTGCCAAATTTGGTAAGATTTTGTCATTCTTATGTGAGATCCAATGTAATGACACTGAAATTTCATGCAAGTTCAGTATTTCTGTGCAAGGTTTGGGGGTAAAGATTGCTAAAATGTGGTGATCTGAAAATATTTCAGCTGATTTTTGAGGAAAGATTTGTCTGGAAAGGTTATGTGGGTCAAAGCCTTCTCAGAAGGTAGTCAATTTAGTTTAGTCACTTGTGACATTATTAGTGAATGGTGAGCTCTAACACTGTGGCCTTCTTCACTATTGGCAGATGCCCAGAACAGCTCTCTTCCTTCCCGCTCCATCCTCAGTCCAGTATGAAAAGTTTGATCTGGCCTTCAAAATCTTAAATGACTCTTAGGCTCAATTTTCCCAAAATTAAGAACACTGAAAGCAGAAGACAAAAAATAGTGCTACAGCTTGAGAAAGCATGTTTGACTTCACATTTGCCACGGCTATCAACTGACAGAAATATGACCAAAAATGGGTAGTTTGGAGAGCAGATGGGTAGAAGTGAGGTACCTCTACTGAAACCACAAGTGAGAAGCAGTGATTTACAGTAAGGGCAAACAACAGACAATCCCTGTTGAAGTTGTCTCTGTCCAACGCATGTTGCTTCCATTTTAATGAAAAGGGAAGTTTAATGAACATGTTAGAAAACAATGAAGACTATTCTGATGCTTTAAAGACTAACTAAAATTAATATGCAATAAGCTCAGCCCATGTCTTAAGATAAAGATACGCTGACTCACTTTAATAAACTGAAGTGTTTTTTAATTAATCATCTTACATTACAAGTATAATGTATGACAAAATGAAAGTTCTCGTGTACATACTATTATATATCAACATAGCTCTATTCGTATCCAGTGTCCTAGCCCCTCTCACACAGGTACTATAAAGCATAGTCTGCAAAGTAATAACATTTTTTAAACATTGTCAGAAAAGGTGTGATATTAACATTTTTAATACATACATAGTAATAGATTTCTAGATTGTTTCTCCCCCTCCCCTCATTTATACATGTGCATGATCAAACAGTTTGGGATTGCGCCTGTGAGGGGAAGAGGAAAAAAGGCAAATAGGAGGAGGTCTATGGCACCCCCTTGATTCTGTAAAGTGAGCATGTGGGAATGCCTGAATAAGAGAGATCTGGCAGACCTCCTTGTTGCATTTCCATAGTGATTGGGTGATGCACCTTTCCCGAGTCAGCTGGGGAAGAGGCACAATGCTGAGGGATTCTGGTGTAGAGCGAGGGTGCTTTGTTGGCAGCACATGGGCTGGGAGAAAGTCCAGTAGCCATGAAAATATAACTATCCATGAGATTCAGTCCTGAGGAAAAGAATAGGTAGCCATTCCTGTAGGGGCTTACATGTTACAGTTCTGAAACTTCTGGAGTTTCAGGTCAGCCAGGTTTGTAACTGAGGTGAGTTTCCAGAGTTGTGTGGCATAGTACAAGAAGGTAACAAAACTTTGTCAGCAGATGTGTTCAGCACAAGCTTGCTCAACATCAAAGCTGCATAACGCCAGTGCAAGCAGTCACATGGTGGAGAAAAAAACAATTCCCACATTCTCCCTTCCAGCTCATAATAATAATAATAATACTAATAATAAAACTTGCATAAGGTAATATATAGTGCCTGTACGATTGGAAGTCCAGATCTTATATTCCCCCATTCTTTCGATGTGGCAACTGAGTCTGTGAACATCACTAATGCTTAGGATACCTGCCTTATCAACAGAAATGGATTTTCAGCTGCAACGATCCAGATGGCTTTGTTCAGATTTGAGTGGAGAAAAGGAGATATGTAGCTCATAACCTCTGAGCACATGTTTCACAAACATCAATGAAGGAAACTGTGGCGCATCTCTGCCAACATGCCCCCCCCCATATTTCCCATTCATACTAGAAAGAATATAGTCATATTAACATTATGTTACTGGAGTGGTTCAATCATAATGCCTTAAGCCAACATTACTAAATTAATTCAGTGTTGATACAGTATTCTCTGTCTGATGACCCATACCTACTGACCATCCCGAAAACCATTTAAATAGTCAACTGAGCTTGCTCAATAAACAATGTGAAATTAGCTGCGCTTTGAAAAGTTACCAAAAAGGGTGGAAGTAGGTAGCTAAGGAACAGTAACGCAATTGCAGGTACTGGGAAGGCCTTCAGCATGACTCCTCAGCTAAATATATTTGCCTATTTTATAGAGTCATGCAAAGCCTCGGAGAGGTACTTTGCTTCAATGAAGGTTTAAATGAAGCATTCTTAACGAAGAAAAATGCTCCTCCACTTCTAAGTGCTACCATGCCACTTCTGTGCCGGTGTACTGTATAGGCAGAAACTAGTCTTCTTGAAGCAAAGTGGCTCTGCCTTGAGGCACAGTGCTTCATCAAAGTAGTGTGTGCCCACTTCACACATTCCTATTGACCCTTCCATTCAAGAGCTTTATTTATCTATTTATTCCCTGCCTTTCTACTTAAGCTTTCCTTTCATGCTATATCCCTTCTCCATACAGTTCTTGCCTTCATCTTGTCCTCTGCTAATAAATGCTGTGTTCTTGCCCTAAATTGCCTTAGCATGTACCACTGAAGGCAGCAGAATTTGGCTTGGCATAATAATTCCAAGGATTTTATTCCAAATTTAGTGAAGAATCTTGCTTTGTTGACCAGGGAACAATAATCTGCAGTCTGCACTCATAAAGTCAAGGTGAGTCAAGCAGAGGGGAAAGTGCAAAAATCAATCAAAGATGTATTTGCCGAAGTGAGAATACAGACATGTACACTCTGTGTAACAATGAGAGGTAAGGTTCACTTTCATCCATTATAAGGTGGTCCCAATACTGCTACACATGCTTTATTTAGCATGTTGTCAACTATGCTAGTGAAAAATTCCCTTTCCTGGCCATAGCATATGTTCTCTAATTGATAGTTAACCCAACAGAAACAGCCCCAAAAATAAGACTATAAACACATAGAGATATGCTTAGCCTAAGACTGAGAACAGTGATAATCAGTGCTGTATTCCCCTCATATAAACTCAGGGCCTGCCTTTATGTTAGAGCAGTTACTTCTCTAAAGTTTGCTTTTATATATTTCCACAAACACAGAAACTATGTGCATGTATGTACATATGAATGAGAAAAAATATTTATATAGTGATATATAAGCATGTGGGTTTGTTCTTTACATGGTGTAGGGTATATGGATTGTTACAACGGGTAAGCATTATAGAGTATCGGCACAATCTAGCTAAAGTTGAAGTCTTTTGTTTCATTGATTTCAGTGGGAGAGCTGAATAATTAAGACTTATTCTTAAATTTTCCACTGAGATCAATACAATTTTAAAGTGCTTGACTTTATCTGGAGCATGCCCGATGAGTGCAATCGGGGGGAGGGGGGGAAGAGTGTGCTGAATTCCCACTCAAAAGAAGAGCATTTTCAAGGCTGAGGTCCCACTGATATCTTTAGATTGCACCTCACACAAATAGGTGCTGTAGACATAAACCAAGTTTCATGCATATACATTTTACTTGCCTTCAAACGAGATAAGAATTGCATAGATTTTAGTGGAGTGAGACTATGATGGCTATGGAACAGAGTATTAGGTTTCTAGTGCTTAAGAGGCTTTTGTTTGTTAAACTGAGGAAGGATTCTGACTAAGCCTTTTCACTCCGCTATGCAAGATCAACCTTAACTTACTAGCAGAAACCGTACTGGTAGAAATACTGTATAACCTGAAATACTTCTTTGTGGCCACATGTGTGCTGTCATCTCAATATATAAATGGTATTTGTGAACCAGTACTAGCAAAAAGTGCAAGTAATAGGCACATCAGTACAAAAATCAGTGTGGCAGTAGTAGTTCTCTTTAGAGTACAAGCTCACATCACCCATGCATGTGTCTTCATTGTGCTTTTGCTGAAATTGGGAGAAAGCTTGTTGCCTGGTTCACTTCCATAATTAACTGCTGTGTTAGGCTTGATGGTCATAAAGATTTTATGCACTACCAGCTGGTTGCATACAATGTCGTATCAATGTGTGTTTAATATGCTGGTGCCAAATGGAATCACACCTGTAAAAGCCTGAATTGACTGATAATTGCAAAATCTGAAATCAGACCTCAGTTGTTAAGATAGTCACAGATACCGAATAGGATAGAAACAATTCATCACACACTGCACCTTTTTTGCCATGTAGAGATGTAAGAGATCACACACTCACAACAGTAGCCCCTTGCCTGAATGTAAAAGGCTACTGCATCCATTTAGATTTCAGGACTAGATCTTTCTTAGCTTGACCCCTTTATCTCATAATTACAGGGGAAAACTAAACAAAGTACTTCAAATAATACCAAATACAATTATTTTTAATCAGTAGATATGCAGTTGTAATCGAAATTGTTCAACCCTCATTGCAAATCAGGTTGATTGTCAAAATGTACAGACTTTCAGCTGTTTGTAATGAACAAATCAAGCAAAAGCAATTGAAATAGCTCAACACAACAAATGCTTCAAGTGGTGTCCCCAAAGTCAACTGAAAATGCAACTTATAATGACTTCTCCAGTCTCAAAATCACTCAACCCCCTGAATAGAATCCGTCACAACAGCACACATACAGTATGCAAAACAGGTGTTGTCTCAAGCACACCTGATGCAACTAATCAAGAGCTTCATTAGCTGCACCAGGTGTGCTTGAGCTGGAACACATGAAATACCTGAAGTGCCTAGGGGTTTGTTGAGTGCCACATTTGACTGCATGTTAGAAATACAGTATAGCTAAGTCAAAAGAATGGTCCAAAAAGGTAAGAGAAGCCATCATCGCCCTTCACAAACAAGGAACAGGATACAGAAAGATAGCGAAGGCACTGAATGTTCCTAGAGACACTGTTGGAAGCATAGTTTGCAAGTTCAAAGTTAAAGGAACAGTGGTTACACTACCTGGATGGGGCAGAAATGGCTGCAAGCAGATTTCTAAGAAGGCAGGTGGAGAGAAACCCTCGAGTGACTGCAAAGGACCTGCAGCAAGACTTGGTGGCAACAGGCACTGAGGTTTCAGTGAGCACAGTAAGGCATGTACTAAACACAGAAGGTTTCCATGCCAGAACTCCAAGACGTACACCACTACTGACCCAAAAGCACAAGAAAAGTCAGCTCCAATATGCTCAAAATCATATAAATAAGCCACAGAAGTTTTGGGATTCTGTTCTGTGGAGTGATGAAACAAAACTGGAACTTTTCGACCTGATGGATCAGCAGTATGTCTGGAGGAAGAAGAATGAAGCATACGCTGAAAAGAACACTCTGCCTACAGTTAAGCATGGTAGTGGCTCAGTGATGCTCTGGGGCTGCTTTGCATCCTCTGGCACTGGAAACCTGCAGCGTGTGGACGGCAAGATAGATTCATTGAAGTATCAGGAAATCCTAGGAGAAAATGTCATGCCGTCTGTAAGGAAGCTGAAGCTTGGGCATCATTGGACCTTCCAACAGGACAATGATCCCAAGCAGACCTCAAATTCCATTAAGGCTTGGATGCAGAAGTTTTGGAAGATTCTACAGTGGCCATCACAGTCACCTGACTTGAACCCCACAGAAAATCTCTGGTGAGATTTGAAGAAGGTGGTTGCAGCACGCAAACCCAAGAATATTACTCAACTGGAGGCCATTGCTCATGAAGAATGGGCTAAGATTTCTCAGGAACGCTGCCAGAAGCTGGTGTCTGGCTATGCATCTCATTTGCAGCAGGTCATAACAGCAAAAGGGTGCTCTACTAAGTACTGAAGATGCTTGTCATGAAGGGGTTGAATAATTTTGAGACTGGAGAAGTCATGATAAGTTGCATTTTCAGTTGAATTTGGGGACACCACTTGAAGCATTTGTTGTGTTGAGTTATTTCAATTGCTTTTGTTTGTTTTGTTCATTACAAACAGCTGAAAGTCTGTACATTTTGACAATCAACCTGATTTGCAATGGGGGTTGAATAATTTCAATTACAACCATATAAGCATTATTGTGCTCTTCGGTTGCAATAGACAACCACCAACATATTAACGGTGGATGCCATCTAGTGTTCATTTTTCACTTCATATTTTTTAGCCTCTTTGTTATGGTTTGAGAATGTGACCATACACGTTCTGTATAATAACTAAGCATGGACAACTTTTTAATTTAAAAAAAAGAACACTGAAAGCCCTCTGCTACCCCCCCCCCCCCCCGAGTATTCTACCTTGGAGTTCTTTCTATGATCTAGGGTTAAAGATAGGTGATCCATTCCTCATATTACATTCCATCACACACATCAATAATCCCTTATATTATCCTTCTCCATTAGAACATTTACCAAATAATCGCATTTTCAATCATAATGTGACAAAAAGGAATACTCTATTTTGGTCTAGGTCTTGGCAAATGGGCCCCCAATCTTTTCACTACTGAATCTTACATATGGCTGCAGCAAAATAGAATTGATTTCAACCGAGCCAGGATTTTATTTTAGGAAACTCTTTTATCCATTTAATTAGCCATAATAATTGACAATCATTCACCAGATAACGACCTGCTTATATGAGTTTAATGATGCTGTCACTTAATGGTCACATTTTGGAAGTAACAGAACTTCAAAGATGGAACACTGCATACATTTTCACCAAATGCTGAGAACCTGGACTCTGAATATAAGAAAAACTGCCAATTCCTGAGCCCAGCTGTGGAAACCTTTTATGTAGTATAAAAAGTAAGATTAAAAAGAAGAATATAAGACAACCTCGTTTTTTTCTTTTACCAAATTAATTAACTATACATGAGCAGGAAGCAACTTTAAAATGTTGCAATGCTAGAAAACAACTGTAAGATGCAGCCAAAGTTAAGCATCACTGATTTAAATGAGATTGAATTAAGTGCATGATTGTCTTTTCTACTGGAGCCAAGAGTTCATTTTAAAATGCTGGTTGGATCATATCCTGATTTAGTTACAGCACAGCCAAACTTTAAACATACATGTAAATTGCTCTCCAATTTCTATGGTTTTTAGCAAGGGAACATTTAAAAGAAAAACCTTGCACAAATAGTTTTCTATTCTTAGCACTCTGATATTGCAAACCTCCATTTTATTGTCCATTTAGACATAGAACCTTCTCTACATACCCTATAGACAATTTAATTTTGTGCCTCTTGCAATCAATTAAAACAAAAAATCAGAGCACAAGCATGGGTATCTTCACTTTCCTTATTAATGAGGCAAGATAAGTAACTATTACAGAAGGGGAATTATCCAGAAGAACACATGAACATTACAAAAGTAGAATCTGACTTTCATAGAGGAAACTTTGAAGTACCTTATTCTAGCAAAATGTTTCTGGTTCAGGATGACAAGAAAGAAAATTCAATGTTTAAAAAACTATTTGAAAATTTCTGTATCTAATGTAAACCATAGGCTGGATTCACTCTAATATATTCATGCTATTATAACACAGGCACATACAGGAAAGGAGTGCTGCGAAGCAGAAATCCTGTTCTAAATACTGGAAATTGTCTTTATCAACATAGACCACTTCTTTGAAAGGTTCTCTTATTTATATGAACTCTTTCAAAAATCAGCATCAAAAGATCTTTTAATCAACTGCATGGGGGTAACTGGGCCACAAGCTAAAACTCTGACAACAGTAAAAGTAAAAATGACCCAGCAAGAAGTGTCTTGTTTCAGTAAGTGGTAACAGTTTAATTGGAGTTAATATAACTGATGAACGAATACCAGGGTGAATGGTTTTCTTAATGGTATGAACTATTATCTACAAGGCTTTTCTCTTATTGCCTATGCATGCTGCTGCTTTTGGTCATAATAATGCTTTCTGAACCACAAGAGTTGTCCCAATGCTTAGAAAAATTATATATATATATATATATATATATATTATTGGAGCTCTGTTGATATTCATAGTGTTTTAAATACAGTAAAATGGTCAAGGCCATGTGGCTTTAATGTTTCATTATTTTATCAATTTCAATATCTGTTATCACCTAATATATAACATTGGAGGAAGGGAACTGAAGTCCAATATAAAATGTCATCTGCAAAGTTACTAATGGACAAGGGGCAACTTCCTGTGCTTCACAGTTATGCAGACAGAGAAAGAGTGCATAGATTGAGAAGGCAGTGCATGAACCTTTGGCAGTGGAAGTGACTAAAGGTAGATCTGCATGTGTTTTACTCCTTGCCTTTTCCTGTCTGTGATTGACTCAATTAGTTGTTCACTTCCTGTTTCTTCCTCCCAGACTGAAGTTGGTACCACCTTAGCAAAAGAGTAACTTTTGTGCAATTAGGTTGCACAAGTGATTGTTCTATTACAACTCCCAATCTCTACCTTCTATCCCTCCTCCTCTATCTATCTATCTATCTATCTATCTACCTACCTACCTACCTACCTACCTACCTATTTTTAAAAGTTGTCTTATACCAATGTTGTGCATTTATTATAAAGCCCTCAGATATGTTTCCCTCTTCTGCCAGAGGATGGCCTGGGCAAATTTTCCTGAAAACTCCAGCTGATCTGCAAATCCAAGGAGGTCACATGAAGGCACTATGCCCTCTTCTTTTATACCCTATGTCAACATTATTCTTTTTTTAAAAAGCTTAAAGTCTTGCAAATAATAATCACATACTTATAAGAACTATGCCAAGATGGTTACTGGAATAATGAGTAACAAAAGGCAAATTAAAATTGAACAAACAAAAACGACACTGGAAAGGATCCCGGTGCAGATATGTCCTGAGAGAGACTGCTTAAACCACATGCTACATTATCACTGAAAACATATTGTTTAAAAATAATACAATATATAGTTATATAAACGAAAAACTATCCTCTAGCAGCAACAGTTCCAGAGAAATCTTAGCACCAAGACTAACCGGAAGAAGACAGAGAAAATGGGGATGGAGGGAAGGAAAATGGATAGGTTCAGTGTAACTGACATCATTACTGTATTTAAAAAGAAAAAAGAAAAAAAATGCAGACTGGCATGAGTTTAGTCCCTCTGGAAACATGCTACCCTAGTAGTTCTTCCCGCCAAAATTATTTTTTTATTCCTGTGATCATCTATCACAGTCAAAACCTCCCAACACCGCCTTATGATATACCAGAAGGGCATGGCACAAGCAGTTGCGGAGACTCTGCTCATTTAGGCTTGTTTATCCTGAACAATCCTTATTTATTAAGCTAAACATAGTTCTTCACAAATGCATGTATTATTTTAGCTTCAAATCTCATATTCCACATATCTACCAGACTTTGCACTCTTTGAAAGAAGGTCACAGGTATATGCACAATAGTCTGTTTTTCTTTTAGCCACACAATGGAACTTTAAATGTTAGTAAAAGAAGAATATGTGAACTAGTAAGAGGACCTTGAGATCTGTTAAGAACTAAAGATGGATTTTGCACTGATATATCCTGCCACAAAAAGACAGCAGGTATTTCTTTCACTTATTAAAAACAAACAACAAACAAACAGGAAAAACAGAAAACACAATCAATTTGTGATTATAAAGACCAAGTATAAATAACATAAAATTAGCATATGTATATTTTTAAGCCCTGGAGTCTATATCCTCTTATAGGATTTGACTCATTGGCTATCTAGCTTCCACAGCAGCCTGGGTTTTCAGTAAAGAGTTTTAATTAATTTTCTTATCCCCCCTATATAAAAATATAAATGCAAAAACATTCCCCCATTCCCCTAATCTGAATTATGCTATTTTCACATGAACATGCTATCAATATTGTAAGATATATGACTTGTTAGTAGAATTTTCACAGGACATTTGCCTAACACCGGAACTGCCCACTGATGTGTCATGCTAAGAAAAAAACATTCTGACTAATTGACAGTAGCATGAAAGTTAACCAGATTATCAGAAGGATCCAATCTAACCTAGATGACCTTGAGGAGCTAGAAAGGCATTCCAAGATGTGTGCACAGGGCTCAGAAATCCCAGTGATGATAAGCAAAGGGCTAAAATGGCTCAATAACTAACTAACAAAAGGAAAACCCCAGAGAGGTAAAAACAGAGATACATAAAAGCATAGAGAGAAGTAGGATGACATTGGCCTGCCATGTCTAGCTTATAAATTGATTCAGGTTGAAAATGCAGACTATGGCCCCAGTACATGTTTCTGAAGAATGAAAGGTTGCCACCTACATTGCAGCTGCCACAGTTGAAGATGTCAGTAAATATTAAATGTTGCTGTATTCCTCTTAGCTTCCATCAGATCAGCTTAAATTTTCAGTGTGAGTTTACATCATACATGTATATCTGAGTGTGTGTGTATAATATACCAAAGCTGAGAGTATTAATTTAAAAAAAAAAACACCAGCTCTCTAAACAAGAGGCATTCCTTGCTAAATATCAGGGTAAAATTCTGATCCATGGTCCATGCTCTGCAGAACAGGTTTCTGATCCAGGGAGGACATCCTGCTTAACATTTCTGCAGACAGTGCATAACTATTGCTAGATTTCTCCTCAAACCAACTATCTAGTGCCCGTTTGGCTTCAAAGTTGGCAATAGGTGGTCCATTAACAGCAATTGTCAAAAGGTCATTGAGTTGTTCCAGAGTAAGTCGGGAACGATTGTTTTTGCGTACTCTCTGAAGAGCATTTCTTCCCTTTTCGCAGCATGCTGTGGAAGTGGGAAGGACTTTGAGGATCTGTATTATTTTATTTAAAAGAGGAAATCTCTGTCTATATTTACAAATATGACTGATTAAATCTTTAAAGCCATTTTTGGTATAATAATCCACCTTGAGTTCTCGCCATTCCATGAGCAAACTCCCTCTGCTATCAATGCCTTCTCTGCTGATTTCTGTGCAAAAAGATGGCACTGCCTCCAGATGTTCAAATATTTGCACCATGTCTTCCCTGCCATAGGTCATAAGCTCTTCTGCACTTCTTGGCCAAGCTGCAAGGTCAAACACTTGGCATGCTTTCACAAATGCCCGACTGCGAGGTTCGAACCTTTGAGCTAGAATAACTTGGGTCTTCTGGCATATTTTTTCTCGAATTGACTGGAATTTGGCTTCAGCCACCCGTAGGTTTTTCACAGCAACGCCATTAAAGCTTTCACGGAAGTTCTCCTCAAATTCCTGTAGATATTCCCCAGGAGAATCTGCCAGTCTGCTAATCTCTTGGATGGCCTCCTCTATTTTATCATCCACTTGTGATATAAGGAGGTATTCACCTTGAAAAATAAAGGCAAGTCGTGAAAGTACTGCAATTACATCAAGCAAAAAATATATCAGCTTAATGGATTGGTAGTCCATAAGAAATTGCAGGAGAGCCAAGGCAATAGCAGAAGCATCTGCTCTTTGTGTTTGGCCACTGACATCTTTCAGATGGGCCACTACTTCCAGGTAATCCTTGATTAGAGCATTGAGGACATTTTGCTCCCCAATGATCCATTTGACTGCTCGAATATCTCCCAAGAACTCAGTCTCTTCGCAGAGAGTAGCAGCAGTAACTCTTAGCTCACACATCAGCCTGGGAGAATAACGGTAAAAGCTGAGTAACTGCTTCAGGTTGTTCTCTAGCTCCTCCAGGCATGGCAGTTCTTTTCCACTAATTGCATCCAATATTTCCAAGTGTGGCTTGTGTACCATTAGAGGTAAGCAGAGCAACCAAGGCAGAGTTTTCCTGATTGTCATGTATATGTTAGCTCTTAGACTGGCAGTAATGTTAGCACCATCTATTCCCAAACCAACACTTGGCTTTTCATCTTGCAGCCTTATTCCCAGAGATGAAAAAGCCCGATCTAATGCTTGCACATAACTATCTGTTGTAGAAAATCCCAGTTCTTGGAGAGAAAGGAATTCAGTGGCTGGAGGTCCATCACTGCTGACGTATTGTACATAAACTGCAACTGTGTCAGCAAGTAAATCATCACTCTGCCCATCTAAAATGATGCTGAGGAAGGGGGACTGCCTCACCCGTTCAATGAGATCTTCTCTAAGAGCTCTAGCAATATGATGGATTAAGATTTGACAGTCTCCCTCATTCATATACTGATCTACCACTTTGAGTTCACACTTTCTCAGTAGTTCTGCAAGAGGTCTGAAGTCACAATACGGCCGGCTTTCCATAGCTAAATGATAGGCTGTATTGAAGAGCAAAGTCATATTCCGACACATCTCTTCTGTCTTCTCTGGGTGCATCCTGAGCCGGTAGAGCTGCAGGCACTTCTTGTGGAGATTACTCTGGCTATGAAGTTTTATAGTGTGGATCTTGAATTGCTTTGAGCCAATGATGAAGGCTGAAGTTCGAGAAGATTGTACTGTATACTGCCGACACACATGACACCACATTTCATTCAGTGTAGGGGAGTACCGCAGAAACCAAAACTTTTTTAGCCACTCTTGTTTGAAGCGTCGAATCCTTCTGGTGACAGCAGACATCTTGGATGGCTCATCTGTGGCTGTTATTATCTCATTTGAAACAGATTCATCTGCTGAATCCACTTCCTGGTCATCATCTTCCATAATGGTGGGAACAGACATGATGCTTTCTGAAGCTGCCAAAAAAAAAATTGTAGAAAGTTTAAGTTCTGGAAAACAACATAAAACAGTAAGATAGCTGCACCACACTTCACCCATGCCTACCCATGTCCCTTGTTTTCAATAACATGTTATTTGGGTAAGTTTTGAATTATAAATGTTTTGAAACCCAGTCCATTTTTTAAAATCCTAATTCCCTTAAGTCTGAGCAATTGTAAAAAGCAATCTCAGTAGTACTCTAAGTACTGCCATATCATAACAAGAATTAATGAGATATCATGGAAGGATATGAAAGAGTTCTTCAAAAACAAACACACACTTTCGTAAGTCAACAGAGTTAATAGCAAGTTCCTTCAGAAAATGTAAATTTTGTTTTGTATGTTTCACATACATATGAGCCAGTATATTTCACACAGCACATAGAAAACCAAACATATTTCCTAAACTGGATTCAAAATAACAGCCTGTGATTCCTTCTCCTGCAAAGGGATGTATCAAGAATACAGCAAACCCATCAGCTGCAATGTTTGTTTTTTTATTGAAAATGAACAGATTACAGTAAAAGGAAAGATGATGTTTCATGATTACAAATGCAGCCCCAAACTGTTTGCTCAGAGGAGTAAGTCTGTGCTTCATAAAACCCAACCACGAGACCTCCGAGAAGGTCTCTTATGTAAGGAGAATTTTTATTTTGTGTAACTTACCCGTGGGATATGAAAATGCTTGATACTCAGGTACCTGAGGAGGTAGTAGAGGTGGCTCAGCTAACTTGCCAGATCTTAGCAGATTTAGCTCAGCCTGCAATTCCCGAATCTTTTTTTTAAGCCGTATGCAGTTGGGACACAAGGAAGTTGTTGGGATTTCAAGGGCGTCATCTTGAGTTGACACCAGAGACAGATCAGTGGGGCTGTTCACTTTAAACGACAAGGGTTCTTCACCTTCCTCTTCCAGCAAGCCAATTTCTTTGGACATGGTGAAGGGAGAACCGTGAGGGACCTTCCACTCACCCTCGTTTCTGTGTCTACTGTGATTAGGAGAACTGTGTTGAACACTAGTCCCACAAGTTTCTGAGATATCTTGAACTTGGAATCTCAAGGATTTTCGAGTGGAAGGGGTAGAATTTTTGGTGAACTTGTGCTCTTCTACCTTCGTTGATTCCAGAGAAGCCTCTAGGACATCTTTGAAGATGAGGTCTATTTTCTTTTTCTTGGTTTGGGGCTGAGATATCCCTTCTTCAAAGCTACGTTTGTAGGGGCTCTTCCCTGGTTTTGATGTAGTGAGCTCAAGGGGGTAGATCACATCTTCTTGGCTTTCTATGGTTCTTTCTGACTTTTCTCTTAGTAATCTTCTGTCCCCTAAAGAAGAAATCAGGAGTGAAGATTATTCATGGAAACACTACAACATTCCTCATACAAAAGCTAAAGCAAAAAGGTAGGACAAACTTTTCACATGTTGCATAACCAATAAGGACATTTACTGGAATAAATGCTTAGGAACCCTAATGGTGGATAATATTGAAAGTCAACAATATCTAGGTAGTATATAGAAGTCAGCTTCATACCCTTCAAAGAAAAGGCAAACTATAGGCAGTTGGTTTAATATAACAGGTAGCTAACCTGTAATTGGAATTAAACTAAGCTATGGAGGTTTTGGCTTGCTGAAAATGTAGTGATAGCTTTGACTTGGTAAAATGCATCATGTCAGTACTGTAAAGTTGAGGTCCATAGATTTCCATGTTAAACCAGTAAACTTGAGACCTTTCCATTGAGAGTGACACGACAGAGAGTGACACGAGACATGAGAATACACAAGAATTACAATCTCATTTCCCATATCGTTTACTATCACAATCAGCTAGAACCAGGTCAGTGATACCAAAGACTGGGGTCTACAGCTGCTAAATTTACCAAAAGCAGAGATGTTATGCAGATTAGCAGTTATTTAGAACAAAAGAAATAGCCAGATATCCTTACCTGCAAATTCAGAAGATGATGGATTTGATTCAATCTTTCTTCTGTCTTGTAAATAATTCCAAGTATCAATACTTGGATGTTTTCCAAACAAGGCGCTGATTAATGCTGTTATATTTTATTTATATTTACTGCAGATGTGGATCACCAAATGCTAGCACCACAGTCCTGAGCAATTGCAATAGTATAACCTACTTGCAACACTAGAGGAAAACTGCTATGCAAGCATTGCAACTCCAGGTTTTGTGATGCTGCATTGGCATTTCTATGCAATACCAATATAAGCATTTATCAATTTGCCCAGCACTTGTTGAGATTCAGAAGTAGAAATGTAGAAAATATACAAGGCTTAAGTCAGTACCATATCCTAATTAATTTTAAGGGTATGACACTAACTGATGGGTTGATTAGGATGTGACAGATGCCACCATTCTATCTGATTTTTTTTTTTGAGGCTTGACAGAGTAATTCACATTTTAAAAAAAATTCTATTCCCAGCTTGACCATAAGCAATAATGCAGTTTGGAATTAGAAACTGTTGTGAACCTAACAAACCATAGTTACCTTAAAATTACAGCTGGTGCAAGTATGTAAGCTGCAGTATTTGCATGGTGATGTCATCTCATATATGTTGTTATTTTCTTCCACTTGTAGATGTCCATGAGAGGAACCCAAAGTATTTAAAAATAGCATGGTTCCAACATTGTGCATGTAAAAATAGGCTTGAAAGCACTGCTCTTAGAAGCTAGTAACATGTTAAGATTTCTAGCACCCAGGATGGTGGTGATGATGGCATGTAGCCTAAGATTACAAAACTAATCAAATCAAGGAAATTGATTAAATTATGCTAATGAGCTCAGTTTGCCCAAATTACCCAAGACCTGAGAGTTGCTTCAAAAAAGCAAAACTCAGTTAATGGATTGTTTTTTTCAAGATGATGTCAAACAGAGTGATTGGTGCAGTGTGGACTTGAGGGTGGAGAAATGGAAGTATGAATATATTTGGCATTTTGGAAAGAGTTTTGGTGTGTGTGAGGGAAGGATCAATCATTTGGAAGGTTTGAAGGGCCTTGGTGCAGAGAGAGTCACCAAACTGGTAGAGCTAGCTATTCGGTTTGTGGATGGTTAGGAAACCTGGCAGACGAAAGGAATACAGATAGTCCTCACTTAATGACCACAGTTGAGACCAGAATTTTGGTTGCTAAGCAAAGCGGTCATTAAGTGAATCTGACCTGATTTTACTACCTTTTTTGTGACTGTTGTTAAGTGAATCACCACAGGCATTAAGCAAACCATGTAGTTGTTAAGTGAATCATACGGTTCCCCATTGATTTTGCTTGCCAGAAGCCAGCCAGGAAGGTTGAAAATGGCGATCATGTGACCATGGGATGCTGGGACAGTCATAAATGTGAACCAGTTGCCAAATGCCCAAATCATGATTATGTGACTGTGGGGATGCTGCAACGGTTGTAAGTATGAGAACCAGTTGTAGGTCAGTTTTTTCAGCACCGCCATAAGTCTGAACCATCACTAAATGAATGGTTGTTAAGTGAGGACTGCCTGTAAGCAGGTTTGGAGTCAAGCAGCATCAGTGACCGCCCATCAGAAGCCTTTCTAGGCTTCTGGATCTGATCGTTAGTGGTGGTTAAGCCAGCCCCCCCCGAACACAGGGATTTAAACCTCATATGGTGGGGGATAGGAGTTCATGATCTCCATAGTAACCATGGGCTTTTCTCAGGAAATCATGGAGCTGACATGAATAGGTTGCCACATATTAAACCTTGTAATTTTCTCAGAATCTCTGTGAGGTGATCTAGATATAGAGGCTATTACCATCACCTCTTTGTCATGGTTAGATCACTTCCTGGTCCAGATGTGACTGATGGCTGCCTGTGATCTCTGTAGGACTGAACCCATTCAGATGGTCCACCCCAGGTACCACACGGATCTGGATGGTTTCTTGTGGATGCTTGGATATTTCCTTGACAGTCTGACAGGTGAATCAGTCAAGGGACTGGTTCACTGTTGGCAATATGAGATATCCCATGCCCTTGAAGAAATCACTCCTGAGCAGCCTCTCTCTGTCAGCCAATTCTGGATGGCCCCTTGGTTTTGTGAGAGCCTCCAGGAGATGAAGTGTGATAAATTAGCGCAACATTTTGCCAGTAAAGTTGATCAATTTGTTCTATTCTGGGCAGAGCCACGTTGACTAGGACATAATGTTGCCATGTTATTTGGGATTCCTTTTGGCTTGTGACTTCTGAGGAAGTAGGTAGGATGTTCTCTAGGAAGTCCTCTGCTGCCATGTGGGCTGGATCCTTGCCCCTTTGGACAGCCACAGGCCGGGTTGGCTGTTTCTGGGAGATTGTTAAAGCCTTGTTGCAGGAAGGGACATTTCCAGCCACCTTAAAGGAGAATTACTGTTCGTCCATTGGGGTTCTCTGGTGGCTCCAGTGGTATCTCTGAATTAGGAAGCATTATCCCTGAAGGAGCAGATTCATAGCTTGGAGGTCCTCTTGGATTTGTGGTCCTGCTAGAAGAACAGGTGGAAGCTGTATCCAGGAGGGCTTTCATCCAGCTTCAGTTGGGACACTAGTAGTATCCTATCTGGGACAAGAGGATCTTCCTATAGTGATTCATGCCTTTGTCACCACTCACTTGGACTACTGCAAAATGCTCCATGTGGGGCTGCCTTTAAAGATGATTTGGAAGCTTCAGTTGATTGAAAGCGCAGTGCCTGTGTACTATCCTGCCCTTGCTGATGGAAACAGTTAAAACTTCTGCAGTGGGCCCTGCACTGGTTTCCCATATGCTTCTGGGTGCAATTGAAAGTACTAGTTTTTACCTATAAAGCACTTTATGACTTGGCATCAAGTTACTTTTGGTAATGCAGCTGCCTATTAGAGTCAGCCCCGCCAATTTGATCTTGTCAGGAAGAGCAGCTGGTAGTTTCCTACTTTCAGGTGATGAGCAAAACTTGGAGCAGCAGTGGAGCCCTCTGGAATGGCATCCCACTAGAGATGGTTAGTTCCCACTTCAACTGCCTTCTGGAAGAGCTAAAAATGGAGCTCTTCCAGAGTGGTATTGGGACTGTGAAGCCAGGATTTCGGTTTATTCTATATACTTGTAGGTGTTTTTTGTTTTTAACGTCAACAAAGTTATGTTTTAATTTATTTTATTGCATTTATAAAGTTTTTATCATTGCCTATCTCCCCTCAAAGGAGGGACTGTGGGTGGTTGACAATAAAACAAAGTTAAAATTCAATACAATTATAAAAACAATAAATATAAATATAAACAAACAATAAAAATATAAAATATGATAAAATCCAGGTGGACTGAGAAATTCTGCATCAATCCATGAGTCTAAAGGGCCATTCTAGGGGGCTAGCCATCGCCAAGAATTATTCCCTTTCCTGCTCCACACATGCTGGCAGAACCATGTTTTTAGTTTTTAATTAATCAATTAATTGTTTATTAATTGTTTATTAATTAACAATTAAATTAATTAACAATTAATTGTTAATTAATTAATAGTCTTTGTACCTCTATAAATGGTTGAGAGAACTATGAGATTTTGGTGAGAAATAAATAAATAAATAAATGGTTTTAGTCAATGTATTGATTAATTAATGAATAAACCAGCATATTTATTTTCTTTTCTGTCCTTTTCATAGTCTAACACATCAGCCTTCTACAATCTGATATTCTCTAGCTAACTGAAGTTCAACTTCTGTTATTTCTTATTAGTTCAGCTATTCCTCATGCTGGGTAGAAATGATGGAATTTGATCCAATTTAACTAGAGGGCATCAAATTAGAAAAAATATCTATTCATTTTATTTATTTTTATAATTTTGCCTTTCTACCCATAGGGCATGGTGTTAGATGATGCAATCACCTTTTGTAGCAATTATTACCTTGCTTGATATCTATAATTAATATTAGAGAAAAAATCATGTCTTCTCTATAGTAGTCTCCACCATTCAAAGTACTGTTAAGTTATTATACTAAAAATAATTAACATGTCTTTCTGGCATACCATGGCATGTGTGGATGACTGCCTCCCTGACTATTTTCAAATGTCCGTAAAGACCTGGATGTTCCTGTCTGCTATTGATGCCCACAGTCACTGTGAAACATTTTATGCAGCTGTTTTAGTTAAGCCTATTTTTAAAGTAGGCTTTCCTTTAAAATATTCTAAATTAATAAAGGTAGAACACAGACTTTTGTAACAGATTAAAAGGAACATATCTGAGAGATATCATATGAAATATTTTTCAAGGATTTTTATGAAGATGGAGACTCACCACTAAGAATGAAGTTCTTATGCAAATGATTAGTTAATTCAGAATCAGGGACAATACATACAAGAAGGCAAGGTTACCAGATCTGGGCTGCAAAAATCTAGAGGACCAAGACAAAACTTTAACATTTTACTGGCATCTGGTGGTAATCCTGATTTCTGCAGTCCAGAATTGGTGGTCCTACAAGAAGATAGGGAGTTCACATAATGTGGGCCCTATCCTACTATATCTCAAGTGGTATGAGCCCTTTCTCTATGGGTTCCATCCATCCCTTCTCTTGGATACCTAGTTTGTTTATTTATTTAAATTTAGCTGCTGCCCAACTCAAAATGACTTTGGGCAGCTTTCACTAAAAGAAAGCAGAAACAATAAAGCTTATTTAGTTGCCAACTAAAAATATTCAAGGGGTTTCCTTTCACTGCAGGAGTTTCTTCCTTCTTGAATAGACTGCCACCAACTGTTTTAATGTACTTCCCCACAGTAAAACAGGAACTTTCCCTTTCTTTTATGGTTTACTATCAGGTTTAATTTATATGGTTTATATTTATTTACCAGGTCTTACTGGATGTGGTATCCAGGGAGTGGTTCCCAGAATTCACCATGAGCAATTCAATTCAGCATACAAGAGGGATAAAAAGAGTTTTAATGTGACAACCATATAAAACCAGGAGATCAAATCATATTCATTTAACCACAAAATATAACTGAACATCTCTGCCTAAAACAGAACCTGTTCTAGAGTAATTCCTTTCATTCCTCTCTCACAGCAAAATACTAAACTCTGAATCAAGTGAATCCTTCTCTTTACATAATCACCTACCACCAACTGACCTCAACAACTAACTTCTTACAGCCAAGTCCCAACTGTCAAACATCTCTCTTCAGAATTTTCCTCCCTCCCTTTCCTAGCAAAGGGAGAGAATTTTAATTTGTTAGGAGCAGTCATCCATTACAACATCAACAGGTAACTCTCACACATGATTCTTTAAATGTATGTACAAATTATGTGGATGATAGATTACTGGGTATGGATAAGTGCTTACTGATGAGGATTAGGGAAACTATCACAGATCTCACTGGGTCCCCAAATTCACAGTTTCTGAATTCTCCATGACACTGATTCCAGGACCAGGCAAAATAGAAGATTCAAAATCCACTTCTACATTGAAGCACCATTAGGCACACTCCCATCTCAAACTCTCCAATTCCTGGTGAACAAGTCCAAAACATCGTGCCTGAACCAAAAAATTATCCAGTACTGCCAGAATGAGAGGCTGCAAGGGTGGTTTATTCCCTGAGACTTCGAAAACTGGCAGGATAGAGCTAGCTGCATCATTCTTAAGGCAGGGATAGTATGTTTTTTACAGCCAGGGATGGCATGTTTATTATGCTTTATTTGGGCTCTGAGAGTGGCTAGAAGGGTGGGTGTGGTTGCATGTGTGTTTATGAGTAGTGCGTGTTTGTAACAGGAGGAATCACAGAACCAAAAATTGACAATTTGTGACAAATTTTAGCAGCAGAATCCTTGGCAATTCCATATGGGGGATACATAATGGGACTGAAGAGGTCAGCTGCATCTCTCAGACCAAGGATTACTCACCACGGTCTTAATGCGCAGATAATTTGTTGTTTTTTGTTGAAGCAATGTTTCCAATTGTCTAATTATTATTCTATGTTCTGTAAAATTTGCTTCCACTGACCTGGTATGTTTTTGTAAACTAGCCATAACCTTAATTGTTTCACAACCTTAATTCTGAACTGGAGAGAGGGAGAAGAAGGGACTTTACTTTCAGCAATTTTTCTGGATGTGTCATTTTTCTATTTAAGGGTTCATCTACAATATATACATACAAGCATCTGAATAAAATAGAGACTAAGTAACATTTGAGAAGGTAATTTCTTTTACCAAATCAAAGTATTAAACAAAAGTAGTAGATATTGCTGTTATTGTTAAAGTTAAATAAACTGTCTTTCTTAAGTCATGTTTATTTGTGATTTTGCTATAAATATAAAAATATTACAACTTTGCATAGATAACCAGAATATTTGAATATTTTTAAAATGAATTTATCAGCAGTACTGGCCACTGGATGTGTTTAATGACTGATCTTTTATCTAAAGGGGGACATTTGGAATTCACTAAGTGAGTAATAGTAAAGGTAAAGGTCTCCCTTGACATTAAGTCCAGTCGTGTCCGACTCTAGGGGCGGTGCTCATCTCCGTTTCAAAGCCGAAGAGCCGGCGTTTGTCCGTAGACACTTCCGTGGTCATGTGGCCGGCATGAGTAAACGGAACGTTACCTGCCCACTCAAGCGGTACCTATTAATCTACTCACATTTGCATGTTTTCGAACTGCTAGGTTGGCAGGAGCTGGGACTAGCAACGGGAGCTCACCCCGTCACGCAGATTCGAACTGCTGACCTTCCAATCGGCAAGCTCAGCAGTTTAACTCGCAGCACCACCGTGTCCCTCTCAAGTGAGTAATAGAAGATACTAAAAAGTTCTTACTCTGGATATAAAAGTAGGTTACCAGTTTGATATATTGCAAGTAAAGCTCTTCCTTTGCAAAATAATAAATTCATCCAAAGATGTTTCATAGACCATTAGATATCTCATATGCTATAGTAAAATACTTTCGAAAAGGTCATTCAAATAGCATTTACTGCTAGTACTACCTCAAAGTAATGCCTGAACTGTGCTTGGGAAGTATGGATCAGGCATTACAGGCAGAACTTCTCCAGAAATCAAGTGTCTGATCTCTCCACTAATCTAAGCCAAAATGGCCATGGAGGGCACTAACCATAATCAGAGGAGAAGAGGCATGTCAACAGTAGCTTCAGTTAGCCAACAGGAACTTAACAGATGCCAGCTATTGACCATGTCATCACCAACTTTGAACATGACAGTTCATGAGGCAGGACTCATGTTGAAAACAGACAGAAAACACTACTTTAAAACTGAACAGCTAAGGATGAATTTCGACTGCCTCCATGATGAGCAGGAGATGAAATTAAGGCTGTGTCATGAAAGCATGTCCTCTAAAAATGATTAGCAAAGCATGTTTATGCTGTGATTAAGGGGATGTGAGGGAGAACTCAAATGTGGCATCATTCTTTAAAGGAGAGAAAGCCATAAAGTGTATGTAACGGTTATATTATCAAGCTCCTCACCAAAGACAAATTCATGAGGAGCTAGGAACAGTAAAAGATGATTCCTCTTTCTTAAAGAGAGAAGGTAAGATGGGGAAAAATAGCTAATAAAAAGATGTCTTAAAAATAAGTCTGTGTTTCATGTATTATGCTTTATTATTTACATTGGTTTATTTAATCTACACTGAAACACAAGTTAGCTGGAAATTTGAGTCATAATAGCAAATGACGATAAAGTGACAAAAGAAACACTTCCACCAGTATCTAGTTATGGTCTAATGTGCTTAAAAAATTATGAAGAGACTCCTTAGCTCATATGAAGAATATCACTAATCCAACATCCTGTTTCCCAGAGTGGCCACTTAAATGAAGCTTACAAATAGGGCAAGATAGCAACATCTCTTCTCCTTTGGTGCTCAGAAATACATAGAAAGACAATTGCCAATAGGCATTGGTAGGATTATCTATCAGGAACCTTTCTAATCCCATCTTAAAGACAGCTAACTCAGCTTCACTAGCTGTTATATGTGATTCCAAGATAGATTTATTTATTTTTTAGATTTATATCCCATATTTCCTCCAGGAGTTCAAGGCAGTATACATAACACTCCCTCCAATTTTTTTCCCATAACAACTATTCAGAGATGTAAGTTCAGCTGAGAGTGAGTGACTGGGCCAAAATCGCTCTTTGAGCTTCCATGTCTGAGACTAAACTTGAACCAGGGCCTCCTCAGTCATAGTCCAACATCCTAACTAACTACATTACACTGGTTCTAATGCTATGCAGAAGAAAAAAGTTTTATTTGTTCACCTTACCCACATCACTGATAATTTAATTAACAGTAGAGTATAATTCTCAATTTGAATTCAGGGCAAGCCATCTAACATCACAGTGATCCAAATATACGCCCCAACCACAAATGCTGAAGAAGCTGAAGTAGAGCAGTTCTATGAAGATCTGCAGCACCTACTGGACGACACGCCTAAAAGAGACATTATTTTCATCACAGGAGACTGGAATGCTAAGGTGGGCAGTCAAATGACACCTGGAATTACAGGTAAGCATGGCCTGGGAGAACAAAATGAAGCAGGACATAGGCTGATAGAATTTTGCCAAGACAATTCACTCTGCATAACAAACACTCTCTTCCAACAACCTAAGAGACGGCTTTATACATGGACTTCACCAGATGGACAACACCGAAATCAGATTGACTACATCCTTTGCAGCCAAAGGTGGTGGACATCTGTACAGTCGGTAAAAACAAGACCTGGAGCTGACTGTAGTTCCGATCACGAACTTCTTCTTGCACAATTTAGGATCAGACTAAAGAGATTAGGGAAGACCCACAGATCAGCTAGATATGAGCTCACTAATATTCCTAAGGAATATGCAGTGGAGGTGAAGAATAGATTTAAGGGACTGGACTTAGTAGATAGGGTCCCGGAAGAACTCTGGAAAGAAGTTGGCAGCATTGTTCAGGAGGCGGCAACAAAATACATCCCAAAGAAAGAGAAAACCAAGAAGGCAAAATGGCTGTCTGCTGAGACACTAGAAGTAGCCCAAGAAAGAAGGAAAGCAAAAGGCAACAGTGATAGGGGGAGATATGCCCAATTAAATGCAAAATTCCAGAGGTTAGCCAGAAGAGATAAGGAATAATTTTTAAACAAGCAATGCGCGGAAGTGGAAGAAGACAATAGAATAGGAAGGACAAGAGACCTCTTCCAGAAAATTAGAAACATCGGAGGTAAATTCCAGGCCAAAATGGGCATGATCAAAAACAAAGATGGCAAGGACCTAACAGAAGAAGAAGAGATCAAGAAAAGGTGGCAAGAATATACAGAAGACCTGTATAGGAAGGATAACAATATCGGGGATAGCTTTGATGGTGTGGTCAGTGAGCTAGAGCCAGACATCCTGAAGAGTGAGGTTGAGTGGGCCTTAAGAAGCATTGCTAATAACAAGGCAGCAGGAGACGACGGTATCCCAGCTGAACTGTTCAAAATCTTGCAAGATGATGGTGTCAAGGTAATGCATGCTATATGCCAGCAAATTTGGAAAACACAAGAATGGCCATCAGATTGGAAAAAATCAACTTATATCCCCATACCAAAAAAGGGGAACACTAAAGAATGTTCAAACTTCGAACAGTGGCACTCATTTCACATGCCAGTAAGGTAATGCTCAAGATCCTGCAAGGTAGGCTTCAGCAGTTCATGGAGCGAGAATTGCCAGATGTACAAGCTGGGTTTAGAAAAGGCAGAGGAACTAGAGACCAAATTGCCAATATCCGCTGGATAATGGAAAAAGCCAGGGAGTTTCAGAAAAACCTCTATTTCTGTTTTATTGACTATTCTAAAGCCTTTGACTGTGTGGACCATAACAAATTGTGGCAAGTTCTTAGTGGTATGGGGATACCAAGTCATCTTGTATGCCTCCTGAGAAATCTGTATAACGACCAAGTAGCAACAGTAAGAACAGGCCACGGAACAACGGACTGGTTTAAGATTGGGAAAGGAGTACGGCAGGGCTGTATACTCTCACCCTACCTATTCAACTTGTATGCAGAACACATCATGCGACATGCTGGGCTTGAGGAATCCAAGACTGGAGTTAAAATCTCTGGAAGAAACATTAACAATCTCAGATATGCAGATGATACCACTTTGATGGCTGAAAGTGAAGAGGAACTGAGGAGCCTTATGATGAAGGTGAAAGAAGAAAGTGCAAAAGCTGGCTTGCAGCTAAACCTCAAAAAAACCAAGATTATCACAACCAGCTTGATTGATAACTGGCAAATAGAGGGAGAAAATGTAGAAGCAGTGAAAAACTTTGTATTCCTAGGTGCAAAGATTACTGCAGATGCTGACTGCAGTCAGGAAACCAGAAGACGCTTAATCCTTGGGAGAAGAGCAATGACAAATCTCGATAAAATAGTTAAGAGCAGAGGCATCACACTGACAACAAAGGTCCGCATAGTTAAAGCAATGGTGTTCCCCGTAGTAACATATGGCTGCGAGAGCTGGACCATAAGGAAGGCTGAGCGAAGGAAGATAGATGCTTTTGAACTGTGGTGTTGGAGGAAAATTCTGAGAGTGCCTTGGACTGCAAGAAGATCAAACCAGTCCATACTCCAGGAAATAAAGCCAGACTGCTCACTTGAGGGAATGATATTAAAGGCAAAACTGAAATACTTTGGCCACATAATGGGAAGACAGGACACCCTGGAGAAGATGTTGATGCTAGGGAGAGTGGAAGGCAAAAGGAAGAGGGGCCGACCAAGGGCAAGGTGGATGGATGATATTCTAGAGGTGACGGACTCGTCTCTGGGGGAGCTGGGGGTGTTGACGACCGACAGGAAGCTCTGGCGTGGGCTGGGCCATGAAGTCACGAAGAGTCGGAAGCGACTAAACGAATAAACAACAAAGAGTATAATTCTGTACATATTTACTCCTAAGTAAATCACACTGATTCCAATGTGGCTTATTTCCTACAAAACTGCATATAAAGTTGCAAACTATAATCCTAAATATACCATATAATGGAGAAAATGCCATTTAACAGAGAACCTAGCTCTAACTAAACATGCACAGTATTAGACAGATGAGCCTTCCAGAAATGGTTGGACTTCAACTCCCATATATCCTAGGCAGCATAGCCAATGATGGGAATTACAGTTCAATAAAATATGTTCTAAAGTATGATGATATTCCAAACATATTCACCTTTGCTCTCTTCCCCCTGGGAGTGACTTGCAGACTTCTGGCGATAGGGTTTCACCCCATATTTCAGGGACAGGAAGGATAGAAGTTGAGACTTCCATGGAACTGAGGAACCCAACGGTTGTCCCAAAGAGGAAAAGTTGTATGGTAGATAACTTGCTGTTGAGAGGAACAGAGAAGGCAATCTGCAGACCAGACAACAAAAAAGTGTGTTTTGCAGATGCGAAGATCTAATATGTGATGGAGAGTCTGACCCGACTAATCAAACTTACTGATCACTATCCCTTTCTTCCCTTTCTAGTTAGAACAAATTACACTGCCAGAAAGAGCCTGGAAAATATCAAGAAGCTACAAGGAACTAGACAGGAAGGCAAAAGAGTTCAGAGCACAGATAGTACTTTCATCCATACTTCCAACCAAAGGGCACTGCATGAGAATGTAATGGAAAATTCTGGAGGTAATCCACTGGTTCAAGGGATGGTGTTGTCCAGAAAACTTTGGATTTCTGGGTTATGGTCTATACTACTTACAGAAAGGGTTTCTGGCAAGAGATGAACTGCATTTCATAAAGACTCGGAAGACATCTTTCTCAGTTTATTTGGCCAGCTTCAGACTAAATCTGGAGGGGAAGGGGAGACCAATACCCAGAACCACATTCAAATATTTACCGCCAAAGGCAGTAAATCTTAAAAGGAAGAAAATGGTAAGAAGAAAGGGATGCTCAGGAATACCTTGTGAGATACACAGCTCAGATGCCTATATATCAATGTGAAGGGTATGGGGAACAAACAGAGAGAACTTGAAATTCTGGTCCAGGGACCAAATATGTCATTGTTGGTATTACCAAAACCTGCTGTTATAAAACTCATGATTGGAATGTTGTACTGGAGGGATATAATTTGTTCAAAAGAAACAGATCCAAGAGAAGGGTGTTTGTGTGTGTTGCATTATAATAAAGAATGACTATAACTGTATGGAAATTCATGAAACCAAGGGTGGAAACCCTGCCCAAAGTATCTGTGTGAAATTAAGGGAAAAACAAAACATAAAAATAATGTTTTGTGGTTATATACTACAGGTCACCCAACCAAGGAGAAGATATCCACGAAATCTTCACATATCAGATCCTGAGGTGTCCATGAAATACATCACTAATGGGGGATTTCAACTCCCCTTACATCGACTGGGAATCAAACTCTGCAGCAAGTGGGATAGCTCACAGCTTCTTGATGTGCCTTGTAGGTGTCATTTGTCCAAACAGTAGGGGAAGAAACTAGGGGGTCAGCTATACTGGACTTAATATTAAGAGGGAAGAAATGATTGAGGAAGTGGAAGTTTGAAAGAACCTTGGGAGAGGGTGGCTACATGATTCTAGAATTCACCATAGTGAAGACAGGGGGAACTGAAGGTAATCAGATTGATGTTCCAGATTTGAAGACAGATGACTTCAATAAGGTAAGGATAAGAGTTGGAAGGATTCCATCGATAGAAATCCTGAAGAAAAAAAATGGTTCAGGAAGGCTGGGAAATTTTGAAAATGAATAATTAAGGCTCAAACTCAAACAATATAAAGAGAAAATAAATTGAGAGAATTCTGATAAACTGAGGCTAAAGGGAAACATGATAGCAATTCTTCCAATATTTGAAATGTGAAAGGGAAGAGGGTGTGGATTTATTCTCCACAGCACCTAAGCTTATGACAAGAACCAGTGGATGGAGATTTTATAGAGGGAGATCCAAATTCAAAATAAGGAGGAATTTCCTGACTGTGAGAGCTATGAAGCAATAGAACAGCCTGCCTCCTGAAGTCATTGATGCTCCATAACTGGAGGTTTTCAAGCAAAGGTTGGACATCTACAGTATTTGTCTGGGATGGTATGCGTATTCCTGCTCTGAGCAGGGAGTTGGACTAGAAGCCCTCCAAGGCCCCTTTTAATCCTATGAGTCTATACAAAACCATTTTGCTTCTTCCTCTTTATTTGCTCTTTTCCCAGCTTTACAGTAGGTTTTTTGAAACTGGCTATTCGAACAAATCAATCCAGAGTTCTCTCTTGAGGCACAAATGACCAGGCTCAAATTATCCTACTTCAGACACATTATACCAGCTCTCTGGAAAAGGCTCTAATGCTGGGAAAGGTGGAAGGAAAGAGAAGATGATGACGACCAGCAGCGAGGTGGATGAACTCAGTTGCAATGATATCGAATGCACCGTTGGAAGACTTGAAAGAACAGGTTAGGGATTGATTGTCATGGAAAAAATCTGTGTGGTTGCTAGGAGTCGAAAACGACTTGATGGCACATAATTAATCGATAAACTCACCACAAGATCTCTTCCTGGTAGATTATCCTCAACTGTCCCAATTTATAATTTCACAGAATTATTATTTTATAGAATTTCACAGAACGCATTAGGTATTTTGTAGCCCATTCAGCTCTTACAAATTTATGAAGAAGATAAATAATACAGGCCCTGCTGCTCAAAATTCTCCATTTCAAGGACTGTGCACTTTCTGTTCTTTCATGCCAGTCCTGATAGGTAAACTTATTTAGGAGGTAACTTTTTAATATTGTGTGTGTGTGTGTGTGTGTGTGTGTGAGAGAGAGAGAGAGAGAGAGAGAGAGAGAGAGAGAGCACATGCCATGGTTTTTTAATTCAACTTTTAATAATATTTTCTATCAATTTACCTATAATCAAAATTAGGCCAACTCGCCTGTAATTTCCTAGATATCTTTCAATCCTCTTTGAAAAACTCATATTGTATTGACTATCTTCCAATATACATAACAGAAACAGATTTTACTGACAAAGCGTAAGTCAGGAAATAAGGAAAAACAGTTTGGATATCCAGCACCTTGGATATCCAGCACCTGGACTTGGTGGCATGCTGATTTTTATCTATCTATCTATCTATCTATCTATCTATCTATCTATCTATCTATCTATCTATCTATCTATCTTTCAAACTTCTATCACCGGCCATCTCTCCCAAAAAGGGGACTCTGGGGGGTTTACAATAAAATCAGAATTAAAAACATATAAATTACAATATAATAGACCGATAAATAAAGATAAAATAGGTATAAAATCCAAGCAGTGAAGATTTTATTCATTGGGGAGAGATCTATGGTACTAGCCACCCCCAAGAAGAACTGGTGCCCCTCCCATCCCAGGCAAGGCAGCAGAACCAGGTTTTCAAGTTCTTCCAGAAGGCCAGGAGCGAAGGGGCCTGTCTCACCTCCGGGGGCAGAATGTTTCAGAGGGCGGTTGCCACTGCAGAGAAGGCCTGCCTCCTGGACCCCACCAGGTGGAATTCCCTTACCTATGGGGTTCGTAGCATACCCTCTCTGCATGACCGAGTGGGACGGGTCGATGTTAAGATTTTTAACCTATCAATTATTATTTGTTATTTTTTTACTCCAATTTGATACCAGATATTTAAATCAAAATGCCTACAAATGTGAAAGATTTACATTATTAACCCAGACTGTGGCTACTCAAAAAATAAAACTAGAAAACAATAACTAACATTTTCATAAATATAAACATTTCTATAGTCCTGTAACTAAGGAAGTGTAGAATTGAAGAATACTGCTTTTCTCCTCAACCAAATTAATGGGAAGAATTTCTGGAATACTAATTTATTTATTTTTTTATCAAATTCCTCTGATGCTCATCTCATACACAACGACTCTGGGTGGCTTACAGACCATAAAATAACAATCAATAAAAACAATACAATATAAAATCGATATAAATATACATAAATATAAAAGTACAAAAGTATAAAGTGTAAAATTCAAGATGGTAATGGGCCTTAATAAAATCTTATCCTTGGCATGGTCACAGTGCCAACCACCCCCATGAATGGCTATCCCCCCTCCTGTCCCAAGCAAGATGGCACAACCATGTCTTCACCCCCTTCTGGAAGGCCAGGAGAATGGGGGCCTATCTTACCTCCAGGGGTAAGATGTTCCAAAGGGCGGGTGCCACAGCAGAGAAGGCCGTCCTCCTGGACCCTGCCAATCAGCAATCCCTCATGGACAGGGTCCGCAGCATGCCGTCTCTGCCTAACCATGTGGGACGGGTTGATGTAGTGGGGGTGAGGCGGTCCCTCAGGTAACCTGGCCCCATGCCATGTAGAGCTTTAAAGGTGATAACCAACACCTTGAATTGGACCCAGAAGCAAACTGGTACCCAATGCAGCTCGTGCAGCAGTGGTGTTATATGTGCCCTCCTTGGGGCTCCCAAGACTGCTCACGTGGCCACATTTTGGACCAGCTGTAGCTTCCGGATACTCTTCGAGGGTAGCCCCATGTAGAGCACATTACAGTAGTCAATACGGGAGGTGACCAGGGCATGAGTGACCATTCGGAGGGACTCCCGATCCAGGAAGGGACAGAGCTGGTGCACAACACAAAGTTCTAGCAGGAGTCATGAGTCCAGGAGGACCCCCAAGTTCTGCACTGGATCTGTCTGGGGCAGTGCAATCCCATCCAGAATCAAAGATGGCGAATACCTGGACCGCCAGAAGCCCCTAACCCACAGCCACTCCGTCTTGCCACGGTTCAGCTGAAGCCTGTTGTTCCCCATCCACACCCCCACAGCCTCCAGGCACTGAGAAAGAGTGGCCACAGCCTCACTTACGTCACCTGGGATGGAGATATAAAGTTGAGCATCATCTACCTAAATAGTAGAGTATTCAAGAGCTGATTGCTCAGAATTTGGTTGTGTCTTACTGAGAAGTAATGAAATAAATACCGTGTGAATATATTCTTTTATGTTGCATATGTGCATTTATACAAACCTATTTGTACACATTGGGCATCACCTAATTATATCAGCATCTCTCAGCACTTGCAGAAAATTAGTTTTGGAGCATATACGCCAATCCAATAAGTAGAAAGAAGATTGTGAGATACCACATGAAAAACAGTATGTTTTCATCCAGGATCTACCTCTTCCACTTTTGCTTCAAGTTTTAGGACAACATACAACTCCATGGAAAATACATTATATAAATAAATTGCCCATGATAGTGTATAGAAAAAAAGGTGGGGAAAATAATTTCGTTTTGATCCTCTTCCTCCTTTCTTTTAGCCATCAACTTTAATTGGCTATGGACTATGAGATGCTCCCTTCTAAACTGGTTTCGTGAAATGACTCCTACGCTAAGAAGGCAGCAAAAGCCCATAATGGTGCATGCACAGTATCCTGAGCGATCAGGATGTCTTTGTCCTAGTGTGTGGATGTACATACAAGTATTTGAGGAGCTCCCAGTTATTTTTGAAAGCTTAAATTCGGATCTCTGTCAGCGGAGGAATCATCCATTCCCCAGCACTCACCAGCATTCCAGTATTTGGTATATAAAACTAGCCAGGTATATTTGATGAATATTAGCTGTTCTTCCTTGTCACATATAAGCATAATGAAAGCCACTATGTTTGCTGAAAAAGTACAGGTATTTTGCAAATGGAAAAGGGCATTACAATTGTACCACAACATTGCCACCGCCCCCCAAAAAATCAAAGCCAAAAATACTTCCTTCAAAACAATGCTTCTTACTTTTCAGTATATATTAACTGAAATCCCCCCTCCCCCCATATACACTATATTTGATGGATCTATTTCAACTGTATTATCTGCTCATTTCAACCTATTATTTTATACTGATGATTTTTATTTGTTGGCTTCATTACATACATAATTTTGCAAGAACACCTGTAACTGTGTCAAAAATAAAGACATGGATGAATAGTGAAAGGGAAGAAAGAAAAAGATCCCACCTCTTGTGAGGTTTCGGTTGATGGTCTCCTGAGACATACTGTGCAGTCGCTTCATGTAATCTTCACTGTACCAGACTCTCAGTCTCTCCCCTGGCCGGATGTCCCGACAAGTCCGAAAATAAATCCTCTCACTGTGTTGGAATGCCATTAGGTTCTGCTCTCTCTCCTCTCGAGATATGGCCACATACCTAAGGACAAGGATGAGGCAGGTTTTGACTTATAAACAGGCTTAATAGAACCTTAGCCACAATTGTAGCAGGGGTGATCTTCCAAGAGAGCCACAGAAACGGACGCATTGGATGGCATAAACAATGGCATGTGAAGAAACAGAGTTATAAGAAAATAACAGGCACCCCTAAGGAATATTAAATAACCTTGAGACTGGTATAGGCCTATTGTTCCTGTTCAGGAAAAGACCTAATTGCTGTCATGAGTAAGGATGGCAAGCAGGGGGCTCCCATCCAGGCTGTAAAGCGCATGCGTAGTACTGAGGAATTAGGTAGCCATTCAAAGAGACACAGATCGGGCCTGCCTTAACCTTTGGGGTTTATATGTCTGGGTTTTTCCCACGCTTCTTCAGTTTGTTAGGATTTTCTGTTATGTAGCAGTAATAAAACACTAGAGACCTATTCCTTGTCTCAGCGTGGTTCCTGGCTGTTAGGACAATTGCTATCCAAACTGTAAGAGTGCTACAACACCTGAAACATGCTCATGCTTACAAAATGTCTAGAATGACCTCATATACAATTGTTAGACCCCACTGCTTCTCTTGTCATTTCTCCTTCACTGGCTGTACAGACCAGCTATCCTGAGGAGGCTGCTGAGAGCACCCTTCATGTAACTGTCATATATTGGAAAGCATCTGAACATCTTAAAAAGCCATTAAGTCCTGGTACTTTCTTCAATTATGTCTTTTCTTCTCTTTTGGTCACCTAATTCTGACATCCCAATAGAAGGAACAGCTGCTACAACTGGCATCTAGATCTCTTACACTTGGGGTTGAACAGCTAACTAACTAAGGACTAAAACAGTTGCCAGGCACTGTACAAAAAACCTTTATATCTCAAAAACAGTTACCATCACCCAGCCACTAAATTATAACTCAAGTTTAAGGGAGGAAATTAATTCTTATGTCTCAGAGGTTATTTAGTAATTCATTTGGATTTTGATCCTGCTTGACTTCCGGATGACTCTTGGTGGTTCATGTTTTAAAAGTGAGAAACAATACAATGAATAGAAAAAAGAACATGCACATTTTGAGGCAACCCCCCCCCCAACTCCAATACACCAGGGAAAAAATGACAGAGGTTCAACAACTACCTTAATCCCAAACCAAAGAGAAAAAAACAGGTTTTCATTTAAAACTGGGTGGGTGGTAGCTATAAGGGTCCCCGGGAAGATGCCCTTCCAGAGGGCCGGTGCTGTGAGAGAAAAGACATAGTTCCTGGGTCCCAATAGATGACATTGTTTACTGAAGGGACCTGGAACACGACCACTCTACCCAATTTTACTTATCTTAGACTTTCTTATGACAACCATAATAAATTAGTGTGCTTAATGATTCTATATTATAACTGATTTATTCTTTGCTTAAGGAACTCCAGTCAGTATAGATCTGAGATCCCAGCTGGCATTGGTTGTCATTAATATGTCTGTAGATGTGTATCTTGACTCTCTCTAATTACCATGTTCCACTAAACATTTTTGAATAGGCAAGCCATTTTCTCCATCTCCCCATGGCAACCAGTGTCCACAACAAGCTTTCAAAATTCCAAATGCACCATTGGCCAAAAGAGTAGCCTCCAGCCTCCCACTCCAATTTATCCTCACACTCATTCTATAAGTGAGGCTTGGTGAAGAAATTACGACTGACACAATATAATTCATTGAGCTTCATGATGGAACAGAGATTTGATTCTGGATCTCCAACTAACAATGTCACATTTTAGTTACTTCGACCTTACTGCAGATTAGAAGGCCAACAAATCATAGTTAGCTTTAAAAACTGAAAGAAGTCACAGCAGGGACAAGATATGCATCAGAGTTACTATGGTTTCACGACTTTGTCTCCTACTTTCTTGCTATGCTGGCTTTCTCTAATTAATCATGTCACTCCTTGATATAAATCTTATGCGAATCTTAAATCCTAAAGCATGCAGTTGTGGAAAAGTAATGTGCAGATAAAACACTACTAATTTCCAAGTTTCTGTGCCTATTATTGTACTAAATTAGAGATTGTTAAAATAAGAATATGTTTCAGGGTTTGCAAGAGGGCTGGTTCAGATTTAACTAAAATTAATTACGGTTGTTGCAAACTCAGTTTTACATCTGTGTTGTAGAACCAGCAAGTTGGAATTAGAAGAACCACAGTTGTACAATATTTTATGAGAGTAAGAATACTCCATTTCAACAGCAAAAAGAGAATTCGTCCATATCAACAACATGATTTTTCACATCCCATACTGGTTGGTTACACAGTGGCAAATATTCTCCTAATATGTGCATCAGACTCATAACATAATAGAATTTCTTTTGTAACCCAATGCAATATTGGAAATGTGCTATTAAATGATATTGATTTCCAGTCAAAAAGAACAACATACATACTATAGAAAGGTTTGCACAAGAGGGCTGTACTAGATCACCCAATACAAGTATGTTTTATTGAGTTCTGAGTTGCTCAGAAACAAGTATGTTCTGAAACTAATTTATTATACTCACACAACTTATATACAGCCATATCTGACACATTTCAGTAAGAGGCCTAATTTCCTCTATATTTTTTACTGATAAAGAAACACACATACCAGGTCAACAATACTAGTGACCACAGAAACAGTAATAATTAAGTTCCACAGTAGGGTCTTTACAAACACAGAGATACTGTACTACAAAATAAGCTACAAAGAATAGAGTCATTCCTAATTCAGTTGAATCATCATAGATTGCTGGGCCAGAGTGAAAACAGATGCCAGGAAGATGGTTTCACTCTAGCTAGGTACAATTCTCAATATTAAGTCTCTTTTTTCAGATTGTCTGAGTTTTTGTGTGTTCTTACCATTAAAAAAAAAATCCTTACACATGCTGGCTGATGCTCAGGAATGTCTTCAAGAAATCAAACTATTCCTTCACCCCAATACTTTGTGCTTCCTTTTACTTCTCTACCACCTGATTGAAAATGTTAAAAAAATGTCAGGCAATAAAATCATGGTATGTTATAGTTCGTAGTTTGAATTAATTATACTGTAATAGCTTTGTTTTTAAAATAAGCTTCATTAACTCTTTCTTTACCCGAGAATGGTACTATATTGGACTTAGAATGAGGTATCCTTCCGGTCACCAACAATGGACCCAGTAGTGAGTTTAAATCTCTACAAATGAGAAGGCAGGGTCCCAAAAGAACTTCCTTCCTCTGTTCTGGGACAATCTCCTTCAATCACAGGAACTGACTTCACTTACTTTATTACCAGGGACATGCCAGAATACTTTTAGACAAAAAAACATTTTCTGTTCTGGCCAATATACTTCTGGAGTTGCACTAACCAGCCCGAGTGCTTAGATTAGGGCATTTGAGTGAATAAATGGAATGTTTTGGGGAAAAAACAGTATGTTCCATTGCTGAAATGCCTCATTTTGGCGATTCCTAGTTGTACTTACAACCAACATACTGAAACCAGTATAGTAGAAACAACAAAAAAAGTACATAAAAATAAAGAGATACTAACTAAATAGCCTAAATATATCTGGTACACACGATGCTAACTTCTTCCTCAGATCTATCATCTGGTGACCAAGAAGATACCTCATGAGAAATTAAAGAATTAGTCTCTTGGCCACTGGAATGATGGAACTCACACAAAAAAGTATGCACTACATGGTGGGCTTGGTAATTTTAAAACTCTTTCTGCAGAGTTGTATGATCAAAGACAGGCATACATAACTTGTGCCAGATTAAAGTAGAAGGGCTAGTCCAAGCAGCTGCACCACAGGGGTATGTCAGAGGCAGCTCTGCTTCCAAGGTTACCAGTACTGCTCCTCTCAAAATTGAACAGACCGTGATCCTTTGAAAAATCTATTTGCCATTTGTTGAGTATGTCAGTGCTATATTTCCTAACTGAATGGTTAAGAGGAAAGAAGGAGACCCTCTTTCCTTCATTCTCTACTTTACAGGAGATAAATGGGGTCTTTGTTTGACAAAATTCCAATGTACTTTAGGTAAATTCTAAGTGTGCTGAATATGTCCAGCTGTACCAGGAATACTCCCTGCATGGGATGGGTACGGGCAGAAGAAGGGTCACATGTTCTCTTGTGATCTGTGAAAAGTTGAATTTATCTCATGGATGAAGCAGCAATCCATTTGTAAGACCACCTGCCTTAGTGGAAAATGCACAGGTCCTCCCTTAATGATAATTAATATAGTCACCATGAAGATAGTTCTCCATATCAAAATCTTAATTGGAACCTGTCTCCCAGTTAGGTTCAGCTGGTACACAATTGTGCCTGGAGAATCAGTATTAAATGGGAAGTGCCATGTAGAAAGAACAGACCCTCTGGAATATTGTATTCTTAAGAGGTGAAGTATTTCTTTAACAGCCCTGGAGTAACACTCTGGTTGCCTGTCTTTGTGATGTTAGCTGGCAGCCCCTTCTCCAACTCAAATTGAAGGAAACCTGAAATCTGCCTTTATCCATGTCTTTTGCAATATATCTAAAAGCCCTGCTGGTACATTTTTTTTTCTTTTTTGTGGTAGCTGGGTACCTAAAGAAAAATAAACAACTAGAATAAATAGACCACCACTCAGCAGCTATTTCCCATTTAATTTCCATATGTAGAGCTGAAGCAAGTCAAGGTCGGGTGTAAACTTGGTCTCTAGGACAGGTCATGAGCACTTGGTGTTCAACTCTACCAGATTAAAAAACCCATAAACTCTAAGAACAGTATATGGCGAGGTTCACTTTCCAGCCCTTACTCTTAGGAATGTTGAAGACAATGGAGAAGACTCTTAAGAAACAGTTTTCTGAGGGCACACCCTATATGGCAATGATATTTAAAAGATGTTCAGTAGCTTGAAGGACCCTGATATGCTTTACTTTGTTCTTAAGTTCTGAGGATATGTGGTTGCCTCTTGTTTTTATGAAATTCCAAATCATATCCCAGTTGGACTGTCTCTAACACTCACCTGCTAGTGGAGCTGGATTCCCACATGTATCCAAATTTTTGTCATTTAGTTCTACTGAAGATCATTTATCCTGAGGGGACATGCCTTAGTGGTTGGTGGGCAAAGGGCCACTGAGATATGAATGTATTTTTTCTGAAATGAGAAAGATGTCCATTCTCAACTATAAGATGAGTGCAAAGTCTTCTTTCCTGATCTGGTCTTGTACATCTTAGGTGCCATGGGCCCAGACTTCTTTTTCTCCTTGCTGTTAATCATGATGGGTATAAGAGGTTCATCAAACTACTTCTCTCCCAGGAACGGTTTGGATATGAAGTTAGTTTTGGATTGACAAACTCCTTCCAGTGCTTGAGCCAAAGTTCTTGTGAGCCAAAGTTCCTGGCAGATTGATTTGTATGAATTCTCTAGCCCTGGTAAAGAAAACATTCAACTGAAGAGTTGGTCATGAACTCTTACCAAGTTGTTCATGCTTTCATTTGTCTTATGTCAATTGAGATATCAGGAAGAAAGCAGCAGGCAGAAAACTGAGATCCTGATCATAATTGAATTCTGCTGTACATTGGAGTGCTAGGGCTACTGCCTTGGGTCAATATTTTTGCTCCCTAATTTTCTCCTAGTGTGGAACTGTTTGAGATACCTTCCTTGTTTCTGGACACTATTGACATAGGTGTTAGGCTGGGATCATATGAACAAGAAAAGAACAAATACAGCTTTTGGGGAGCAATTATAAGTTTTTTGTTTTGTTTTTTGTTTTAAGCAAGAACTGGGGAATTCTACTTCTGATTAAATCTACAACCTCTTCATTGGATAAATTAAAGAAAAATGTTTATCTGCTTATCTGATGATGCCTCTGAGGTCTCTTGGACTGAGAACTGACACTATGACTGCCTATTCTTTTGTTATTAATTCAGTTGCTTCCGACTCTTCGTGACCTCATGGGCCAGCCCACGCCAGAGCTTCCTGTCAGTTGTTGCCACCCCCAGCTCCCCCAGGGACGAGTCCATCACCTCTAGAATATCATCCATCCTCCTTGCTCTTGGTCGGCCCCTATTCCTTTTGCCCTCCACTCTCCCTAGCATCAGCATCTTCTCCAGGGTGTCCTGTCTTCTCATTATGTGGCCAAAGTATTTCAGTTTTGCCTTTAATATCATTCCCTCAAGTGAGCAGTCTAGCTTTATTTCCTGGAGTATGGACTGGTTTGATCTTCTTGCAGTCCAAGGCACTCTCAGAATTTTCCTCCAACACCACAGTTCCAAAGCATCTATCTTCCTTCGCTCAGCCTTCCTTATGGTCCAGCTCTCGCAGCCATATGTTACTACTGGGAACACCATTGCTTTAACTATGCGGACCTTTGTTGTCAGTGTGATGTCTCTGCTCTTAACTATTTTATTGAGATTTGTCATTGCTCTTCTCCCAAGGATTAAGCGTCTTCTGGTTTCCTGACTGCAGTCAGCATCTGCAGTAATCTTTGCACCTAGGAATACAAAGTTTTTCACTGCTTCTACATTTTCTCCCTCTATTTGCCAGTTATCAATCAAGCTGGTTGTGATAATCTTGGTTTTTTTGAGGTTTAGCTGCAGGCCAGCTTTTGCACTTTCTTCTTTCACCTTCATCATGAGGCTCCTCAGTTCCTCTTCGCTTTCAGCCATCAAAGTGGTATCATCTGCATATCTGAGATTGTTAATGTTTCTTCCAGCGATTTTAACTCCAGCCTTGGATTCCTCAAGCCCAGCATGTCGCATGATGTGTTCTGCATACAAGTTGAATAGGTAGGGTGAGAGTATACAGCCCTGCCGTACTCCTTTCCCAATCTTAAACCAGTCCATTGTTCCGTGGTCTGTTCTTACTGTTGCTACTTGGTCGTTATATAGATTCCTCAGGAGGCAGACAAGATGACTTGGTATTCCCATACCGCTAAGAACTTGCCACAATTTGTTATGGTCCACACAAAGGCTTTAGAATAGTCAATAAAACAGAAATAGATGTTTTTCTGAAACTCCATGGCTTTTTCCATTATCCAGCGGATATTGGCAATTTGGTCCCTAGTTCCTCTGTCTTTTCTAAACCCAGCTTGTACATCTGGCAATTCTCGCTCCATGAATTGCTGAAGTCTACCTTGCAGGATCTTGAGCATTACCTTACTAGCATGTGAAATGAGTGCCACTGTTCGATAGTTTGAACATTCCTTAGTGTTTCCCTTTTTTGGTATGGGGATATAAGTTGATTTTTTCCAATTTTGTTTGGACTACCACTGACCACTCTTTCTATAGTTATAAGAATAGGAAGAATAGGACAAGAATGTTTTCCTGAAAAGCAGAATACGAATTGGCCTAATCCAAAAGGGCTTTCTAAGAGGCAGGTTTCATCTTCCAAATTAATTTGAAAACATCAAACAAACAAGTAGCTCTCCAAAGCTATTTCACAAATCCTAAACTGAGCAATTCTACATATCCCTACAATGAATACCCACTCCCTTTTCAATATCGCCTGGTAAGATGGGGTGGACAATACCCTGTTGGCTCTGGAGGGATTATAGTAATTTATCTGAAGGATCTATTCACTCTACATCATGTGTGTGTGCACGCGCACACACACACACAAAGACACACACACAAAGACATGGGCATTCATATTGCTCTGCAAACCTTTTCAAAAATTGGGGAGAAACCCAAGAGCATCTGATTGATAGATAGATAGATAGATAGATAGATAGATAGATAGATAGATAGATAGATATAAAAAGACTTTGCATTTGCATTATTATCTCAAACAGTTAAATTCATTATACAATATTGTTACTTGGTATTTCTATTAGGCCACTCTTCCCCATCCTAGCATCTTTGCTGTATAACTCCATGAATTCCAAGTCATAGGCCATCCTGACTAAAATGTCAGGCATTGTAATCTACACAACTAGAAGGTGCCAGGCTAAAAAACTGGATTAGATTTTACAGAACTAATTGCACTGGTATCACAAGGCAGTTTATAGGTATGCAACTTAGAAAAGTGGATGTTTTAAAACTTACTTTAAAATAACAATGACATAGACATATCCATGTTTTTTGCAAATAAAATATACTTTAAATATATGAATAAACTTTCATACTGTGAATATTTCAAGCCAAACTCATTGCCAAATTGTTGATGGGCAAACACTTCTTAACTGTCAACAAATTATAGCAAAAGAGGTATCTTGCCAGACATGTATTAACTGCGGGTATTGCACGTAAAGAATAAATGGAACCTGAAACTATTATGTGCCTTATATGGAACAAAACATCAAAGAACTTAAAGTTGTCTTGAGCACAACTTCAGAAACACATAAAAGAGCATCCCATGAAATAATCTGAGTTTTAAATATTATATCTTTATTGTTAACAAAAATAATCATAAAGATAATTTCCCATCAGAAATATTAGGGCAAGCACAGCAATATAGTCAAACAGGGGCATTTAAAACATGCCAGGTTTCAACAGTCACATACAAGAAAGCATCCCTTGTGGGATGATAACAGAAAGCATTTCACAGAGCAGAGAATGCCTCCTTTTTGCTAATGCCTCAACAAAATGGTATACTATTTTTAAAATACCTTGTTTGCACAGGTAAATTAGTATAGATCAAAACAGAAGAGTCACATTTCTCATACTTGGTTTTTGGCTTCTTATCCTATTGAACACCAGGGACCACAATTACCCATCTAAACTAACCTTATCTCATTGTGGGTACCCTACCTGGAAATTCTGACTGCTATAGTCCAAACACATCCAGAGGATATCAACTTGGAAAGATTACCCTAGAACTGTCAGGAAAGTAGTTGTGGTTGGTAATGCTAACCACATGGTTTGTGTATGGCTTGCTTCTCAGCCGCACTTCTCCAAGGTGGGCAATCCTGAAAGCTAATTCCTCAGCTGCACGAGAATCACTTCATAAAAATTTGAGATAGTAAAGCAAAGCAAACTGAGTCATTCAGATGGACTGAAGATGATTTAATCAATTTACTTAATTTATACTGTACTATTAATGTACATGACACTTTATGCAGTTAATGTAAGCAAAATATAGGGGACCCTGCTACAAGAAACTAGTATCTAAATGGCTTTCCAGGGAACAACACTCAGAAGTATTAGACTTCCACATTCTCTTTATTATTTTTCACACTGAAATTATCTGATTCTATAGCCTTTCAAACATTTATGAATGCTTGATTCTGTTAATTCATGAAAAAGCAATCCATGTCTTGGCACATACAGATTTTTCTTCCCTGTAGTTGGGCACCATCACCATAGAAAGGCAATTTCTCCTGAGAAAGGCTTTAAAAAAATTCAGTATGAACTAAATTCATCTTATGCTCACTGCCAAAACGGCCATGTGAAAAATAATTCCCTGCAGCTGTATTTTAAGAGGAATATTCCTTGTATCTGACAGTTGCAATGAGCAGGACTCTATACATGCATGGGACAAGAAGCAAATATACAAAAGGTATAGTGCACATGCATTTTTAGCATACATAGTATAAGCTGATTTATTGCTGGATTAAAGCATCTGCTTTCAAAACCAGAGCTGAATCTTATCAAACTTGGCTCAGCTACATTTTCTTTCTACTAGAGAGTTTGCTTTTATCTTTTGGGTATCATGTGATACTTTATGCCTCAATTTGTCTTTCATCATGTTAAGTAGCAAACTGACATGAGAAAATACAAAGTAGCAAATCTCCTAAAACAAGGAGGTTAAAATAGTGCATTATCTTTGCTGTGAGTCTGTAACCTACATCATATAAACAACAGTTCCAATGAAGTTAGGATAATTACACTGGTGTGACAAAACTAGCATTTGAGCATGCTTCAATTACTTGCTTTAAATGTCATTCCCCATCTAACACAGGCAAGTTTTTAATATATTATGGTACAACTGGAATAGCCATAAAATATATTGCACTAATGCTACCTTGAAGAACTACCAACAAAAAATCAGTAGACTGGCCAACAGTAGCTCTCATTTAAGACATGTTTCTTACAAGTTAATCATTTCATTTAAGTGCAACTTATTTATACTTCTCAACTTATTTTTATATTGTGCATTACTGTAAAATGCTTGCAATTTAGTCATTACTAGTTAAAATCACTTTTGCCACTTTAACATGAAATTAGTGATGAGAAACAATATACTGTGTAATTATTTACAAGTTCTAGAAATAGAGAAATACTGCCTACATTGCTGCAGGTTCCTTCTTTTGTTGGTATCTATTCTGATTTAACATCCACTCCCAAACCTCAGTAGTCAATAACTAAGCCAAAAGGTAGACATGGGACTTTTACATGAGACCAAAAGGTTATCTAGCCTAACAATCTCTTCCTCACAGTGGCCAAAAAAACCAATTTTTTGTATCTCAAAATACAAATTTTTGTATTTTGTATTGAGTTTCAGTTCTCATACAACAACTTTTTCAGTATGGGAGCTACCCCGTGACTTTCTGCCCGGCTTTGGGGGGCAAGGTTTATGACACAAATCACTAGAGTGGGCAGGACCAACCCTTCCAGATTTTTCAGGGAGGAAGAAGTTGGGAAGACAGGTGAGGTTGAAATTAGTGCTTTAAACCTGAAACTAATAAAGTATTTATTTTGCCCATTAAACCACCCCAAACAGAAAATTATTTGGGGACCAACAGGATTAAGGGATGCAAAAGATGCCTTATGCATATGCAAGATTTAAAACACCTAATTTGTAAACCCCTTAAAACTTCCTTCCTTCAAATGCCCCAAAACACAGAAAAGATCCAAACATTTCAGACCCATCTGTGAAGGCCGCAAATGGGGTTGTCCATTCCAATCTTAGATCCTTGTTGATGTCCACATAAAGCCACATACAACAGTAGAACAAAGACACAGAAGAAAAATAGGCATTTCCATGGACCATAATAATCCATTTGCCTAAACCTAAATATCTAATAACATTACCAGAAGAATGTTTCCTGAGCATAAAAGGTTGTCAAGATCAAATCTATATGAATCTTGGCTTTGTAGATCATGAAGATCTTTATGACCTTATACTATGTCTTTTTATTCAAGAGGGTTACATACTTTCTATTGCATTGTTTTACAAGACAGATACTGTTTCCAATACATCAAGCAAAGCTTACTGGTAAGTTGCCATAATTTATATTCCTCTAAAGGGAAAATTTTCATTAACTTTCCCCAATGTTTATGCTAAGAAACACTGGCTAAGCCAACATCAGCTTAATTTTATATAATACTTAGGAAAGCTAGAAATAGTGTTTTCTCTTCCGTGACCTAGTAATCCGAGTAACAGGAGTCTCTTTGGGCTGATTTTGGCTAATATCTGCTTTTGCTTCAAAGGGGCTCTTTGATCCAATTCTCTGCAGGTCTCTCCCCTGGCTAGCATTAGAGACCTGACCTTTGTTCAAAGTTTGAAGCTCATCTTTGATTTTAATTAAAGTCTGGCACATTTGGGTGATTTGTCCACTCAGGTCAGACATCCTCTGGCTAATTGCATGCATATTGTTTGCCACATCTCTATGGATCGTCACCAGCTCTTGACAGAAGTGTCTGAATAATTCAGTCTGTTGAATGTGGGAATCAAAGAGCTGATGGTCAAAGCCAGAAATGGGTGGATTTTGGACATGAGATTGAGGGGGCCCAGTGGAAGATTCAGGACAAGAGTTTGGGTGCATTATTTCTTCCCTTTGGCTTAGAATATTTGAATGATCTGACAAAGATGAAGAATGGAGGAAAGATGGCACGGAGAGATGATCAGTTTCTTCAGAACCCCTCTGTGATGAAAAGTGATGCTGCTGTGAGGGGCCTGCCACTTCTTCTCCTTCATCAGCTTGAAACAGAAACAGGAAAAAAAAAAAGAAGACACCAGATTATTTGTACGAAGGCTTTCCATTGACAAGCTCTACTTCAAGAAGTTCAGAAGCCAAAAATTAAATTTGGGATTTAGTGAAAACTAAGAGTGTTTCTATACTATTGAGACATTATTAAGTAATTTCTTATATAACACAATATCTGTTTTGAAAACACATGAAAGGACCATTCTGGTTGAACAGATGACATAGTAATAGAGCAGAGCCCCCAATTTTGCTGAGCCAGATTACAAAAGCTAAAAACAAAAAGTGCTCTGTTACAGTGTTCCCTCCTGATATAGTTTAATCATATGCCCATTTCCAGATCACTATATTAGACTGGAATGATTTAATAATTTGCACAAAGTATTTTGTAATCACTAAATTATATAGAAAGCTAGTTTGGTGTAGCGGTTAAGGCATCAGACTAGAAACTGGGAGATTGAGTTCTAGTCCAGCTTGGGCATGAAGTCAGCTGGGTGACACCTTGGGCCTGTCACTCTCTCTCAGCCCTAGGAAGCAGGCAAGGGCAAACCACTTCAGAAATCTTGCCTAGAAAACTACAGGGACTTGTCCAGGAGCCAAGTCGCCAGGAGTCAAGACTGACTCAAAGAGGCACTTACACACACACAAAATAAAAATAAAATAAAATTATACAACTGAATAATATAGCTCTGAACCACTAGTTGCAAGGCAAGCAATAATTACTTTTTGGAGTAAAAAGTATCAACAAAAAACAAAATGATACATGACCTATAGTGAACCTCTAAAGAGAATTCTTACTTCCTCATAGTATACATAGAAATAAAGCAAGTACTAACTTACTGTTCTAATGAAATACTGTTAATTGTATATCAGGAGCTTTGAGGTCAGTAAAAGCAGCAGTGATTGTATGGAATCACTTACTATCTGTATGCCTTTTGTAATGGAGAGATTTGCATCCTTGACCAATCTTGGACAGCAATTTTAAGGATTCCCAAACCAAGCCATAGCTCAGCAGCAGAGCTCAAGCTTTCTAGCTAGATAGTCCCAGATACCACAGCAGTAAGGCAAAAAGAGGCCACTGACTGAGATCTTAGAGAACCACTAACTGCTGCAGCAGACAGGCCTGCACCAACATTTGAATCAATAACAGGACAGTTCATTAGTGTGCCATAAGCCACTGTAGGCACAGAAGTAGCAGCAGCTCAAGCATGGCTATACCAACTGCATGCACATCCCCATTCCTCCTTCCTTTACTAATAAAGAGGCTTTACCACCATTAACTGGAATATTTTGTGTCCTTCTGTTTTCTATCAAATAAGAGCAAGTTCAACACTAGCACATAATTTTAAAAAAAGCCTTCAAAGAGGAACTTATTAAACTTCGTTGGATTGTTCAAAGCAATTGTTTTAGAAAACTATTGCCTAGTATATAGAATTGTACCTATACAATTGTACCTAACATTGCCAGCTGAGATCTAAACACAAGCTAGTGGGGCATAATTTCTTCCTTCCTTAACCTTATTGCAATGCCATCCCCCTTACATCTAACTTAAGGTTTTCCAGTCACAGATCTCAGTGTATTCTCTTGTATCAGCAAGAACTATGAAAGAACATACTGATAGTACAGCAATTGTTTCTGAAATTTTCATTACATTTGGTACACTATATCATCTGTATCCCCAAGACCAATGAAAACAGTTATGTATTTATGATCCTTGTCCGAAATGTCACAAATACCAGATAACATATGCTGAGTAGCAAAATCCCATTTTGAATACGTATAAACCAGGGCACATCCACGTATGAATAAATGCTGAAATTCTTGATGGGAAGGGAGAATAGCAGATACAGTGATAACAGGTATCTGCAAGCTGAGTACATTAATCTGCACAGTATTGGCTCAATGTTAGAAAAGGATATGGAAATAAGGGTAACACCAATATGGATTATATGCAAATGAGCAACCCATATGGCATTTTTGGTACACTACTGGCCTGTTTTGAACTATTTCTATATCTATGAAGGAAATCTACAGGCAATTCTCATTATTTGCAGTAGTTATGTTCTGTACAATTGCCGCAAATACTGAATTAGCTAATGCTAAAACCACAGCTGGGAACATGCACATTGAACAATTCAAATGTTTTGCTGCTCTGCATGTCTGCAAATATGAATCACAAGTATTGATTTTGCAATTACAAATAAATTTTTGCAAGCAAGCAAATACACATATATGCAATCCACAAATAACGAGAATTTATATGGGATTTATTAATGATGACAACATGATTCAAACTTTTGATTCCTTCTCTCCCTTGCTGCATGAATGTATGTGTTATATATCACACACGCCATTCTATAGATGGAGCAGTATCACATTTTCTATACTTTTTTGCTAACCTTATTATTTAATAAGGTTCACAGCCCATATCAGTTCATTCAAGATGCAGCTTCATGAATCAGTAATGAAGGTACCAGAATGGGAAGTATTAAATGCCTCAAGAAACATGAACTAGGAGGTTGGCTTCACCTAGAAGGGAAGCAAGATCTTTTCTATAATACACTACTTTGTCAGAACCAAGCTGTGCAGCAGGGGACAGACAAGAGACAATACTTACAACTGGTTGATGGGCTGTCAACCACGTCCAGATCCGCTCTCCGGAAGCCGTGCATCTGGCATGACGAATGCAGCGTCGACTCGATGGCTCTCTCGTGGGCGGTCAGGACAATGGCCGAGGGCCTCCCCGGGCTGCTAGGACTGGAGATGGACCTCCGCATGAACGCCAGTTTGTCTTTGGTCCTTCTTTTCATGTCGTCCCATCTGTGCTTAATATCTTTTACAGACCTGGGGACATGGCTCACTGATGTGATTTTTCTGGCTATAACTTCCCAGATCTTGTCCCTGTCTGCATGGGATAGACGTATTGTCTCCCTTCCAAACAGCCTGGCTTCGTTCCGAGTCACTTCAGTGACCAGAATGTCCAGTTCTTCCCTGGAGAACTTGGGTTTCCTCTTTCGTTCAGTCATGTTCCTTGGGTTCAATATCCCACAAAGCATAAATGGTAAAAGGAAATCAATGTGACGTACCCACACTACTAAAAACAAGAAACATGATCGACTGTACATTAATTTCCAGCTTGATGAGCTTCCTCTCCTCAAAATAATGCCTTCCACTTTTACACACACAGACAAAACAGAAGATATTTTGTTTGTAAAACAGCAGTCCTCTAATTTGGTGGGGAATGAAGATTCACGTGCAACCTGTACCATATTTTGTGTAATCTTTGCACTTAAATGAACAGGTATTTGGAGGCTTTGTTCATTCTTGGAGGAATTAAGTCATCTTTGGCAAGAAATAAAGCAAACAAATACCAAATATTCTGATACAAAAAGCAGTTCTAGGGATAGAACTGGTATTTACCACAGGGCAATGACTCAAGAGACCTAATGGATTAAATACGAATAAATAAATAAATAAAATCAGCAAGGTATTCTGGATTTTCCACACTGAGAATTTTACAAGATTAGCAACTGTTATTCGTCTTGATTAAATGACGTTTGCTTCTTTCATGGAAAAGAATATTGTTTCTGTTAAATAGGCTAATTAAAGCTCACCTGATATTACAAGTAGATTTTAGTAGACAAAAGAGAATTGAGATGCTAAGAAGAACCATGGCTACCTTTAAAATTTACAAGTTTGCTTGGGAGAGAGGAGGAAAATCTGAGAACTTTGTGAAATTATCTGCAAGAAATATTCACACAACTATTTTCCACAGTGTTTTGTAATCAGATATAAATTCCATCCAAATTGTCTATCTTTCATGTGCTATGACTGCCACTTCATACTGGACAAGTTTACCAAGTATCCTATAACTGCCAAATACATACAGTGGTTTGTTAAAAAGTCTTCCTGACCCAACCATAATGTTTATCACATGCCCGTGGCAAATACTTAGCAAGAAAAGAGCCTTTCAACTTTAATGAAGAATGCAATGTTGCATAGTTCCAAAATGTGACAGAATGTTTTAATAATATATAAGCATTCCCCACAAGTGAGCAGATGAACTAGCACAGAATATACTTATCCCATGATAAATGCCATGTGGCTTACGTTATATGATCAGTATATGCGCTAAAGCTCCAGAATAATTAGGAATATACCATATTGTATTTAGCCGAAATAATGCATTTTCTGTATCCTGTTGAATTTTACATCCATTATAACGATTTCTTTTTTATCACACCAGACTTTCAGTACAAACCTAAGCTAATTTACTCAGAAATAAATTATATTTTTGTAATAACTTCTCAGGAACTTATTTTAGAAGGCTCAGGGCAGTTCTAATTTGACTAAAATTGCAAGAGCAATTTAGGTAGGACGCATTAATTTTACTGTCATTTCTGCAGTGCCTGGAGTATCTAACATCCAAAAAGACTATGAAGCTCAAAATGTACATCCCAATGTTTCAAATTTTAATTTAGCAAAAGAAAATGTAAGAAAGGAAAGAAGTCATACCTTTTCTACTTAAACTATGCTTTTGAATACTTTGACCACTCTGAGGCAGCATAAGCCATAAAAGAAACTGTTTTAGCATAACAGTTTCAAATCCAGGAAATATTTCCAAAAACAGTATCCTTCGAAGTTTAACTTACTGTCAGAAACATCAGTTGGACCTGGTTACAGTATTCCAATGAGAGAAGGTAACCCACATTTCCCTTTACTAGTAGCTTATTTCCCTAGCTAACCTTGCAGTTTAAAAATATCTTCTTTGCCCTGACATGGTATCTATTTTTTATAAAGTGACACAAACATTTTTAGAAAACAAGGAACAATGCTGTACCAGCCTATTACAACTTGAAGGTATTTGAAAAGAAAATAGAGAGGCAGCAAACTAAGAAAATATATAAAACCGTTTCCCATTCTATTGCAAACTTCAATTAACATTATACCCACAAGTTACTGTGTGGCATTACAAAACCCAAGATACGTTTCAAGACTTGAGAGGGAAACCTACAAACGACTCCACCATTTCCACTATATTCTGTAGGAACCAGGCTATTCAACTGGACATTCCTTTTGACATTGTGGAGAGATAGTAAAAAAATGGTCAATGAGGACTAATTATTATTAGTGGCCATAGAACACTGATTTTACATGAAAAGAGAAGAAAAAAGAGAAGTGAAAACTGGAAGAAAACTGGTATGAAAAATGCTGGATTACGGTATAGGGAATGTCCAACTGGTTGGAACATAGAACAATAGTTACAAGTTTCACAAGTAAGCTCTAATATCAATATACATGTAAATTATACATTTGCAAATGTATATTTGCAAGTATGTGAACAACTTAAAAACATCCTGACAGGATTATTTTGTAACATTCTCAAGGAAATCACCTAAATAAATAATTCCTAAACTTGTTCTCCATTCGTCTATGGAGCAATAAAGTCACATTTGTAAACATGATACAAAGAAAATCTAAAGAACTGATATGTACAGACTGTTTTTTTTAATTTGATAAATACTTTTGATTGGCTAATTTCTTCTATATTCTGCTTCTACTGTTATTATATTTTCAATCCTACTATATGCAGGCATGTTTACTCAGAAATAAATCACACCAAGTTCAGTGTGATTTCCTTCCGGGTAAATCTAAATAATATTGTAAATTTCCATACAGAAGGCAAAGTTTTGACTGGTATAAAAATAACTGGTGTTATATGGTATTTGGTACTAGTATGCCATTTCATCTGTTACAATATATCTTCAAGGAATGAATCTATATATTTATGGTATATAGTATGCTCTCCTAGCAGAGGCAGCTGAGAGTTGTAAGTCAAAGTTTCCCCACTCTTGCAATATAGATACCATAATTTTATCCACAGCATTGTTAAGTTATTTAAAAGGTCACCATTCTTAGTACAGTATCTTCAGTGTTTTGAATTTTGCTATGACCCATGTACCATGTGAAATAATCTATAGCACAAGTGCACCCACAGACCCAAACACAACAATTAGGCATATATCAAGACTGATTTAGGGAACAAATCAGCAGCAGCATATTATTGAACAATTTATTCTGTTCTTCATGAGCAAAGTTGTGAAATCATTCATGTAAAGTAGGAATAGATGGAAGTTTTTGTAAAAATCAGTGAGAGGTAATAGAAGAGTTATCTAACTGAAATTTGTGGACGTGTCTTATTTTGCAGAAATGATCTGTGTGTTCTACTTGTCCTGCTGTGCCATTAAAAACAAAAATAAAATAGCCAACAATCCTAACAAAAAGGACGAAGCAAGTTTCCGATGACAGAAATTTTCCATTTCTGTTCTGTTCTACTATAGCAAAACTTTTTAAAAGTTATTTTAATATCCACAAAAGGTAAACATAAGCAAAAGACAGAAATAGCTTCTAAACCACTGGTGACCAAGCTCTATCTTCGTCCCCTATAAAACCCTGGTTTTTTTGTACAAAAGAGGATAAGCAGAATATTTGCAAGAATATTTAAACAATGAAATTAAAAATCAAATCATAATGACAATCATTTTCAAATAATGAAAACAGGGAATGTGTATTCTTTTTCTTTACCAACGCAAATAAAAAAACAGAAGGAAATTATATATAGGAAACAGACTCACCTCATCCAGTTTGATGTGGTCTCATCTGTTCCATCTATGGATTTATAGTGGTTGTTCTTATCAACAATCTGAAAAAAAAAAACATAAAATTTACCATAAAGACAGGACCATGCAGAATAAGGAAATGTAAGCATTTAATTTTTCATTCTTAGAGCAATACCTCCTATTTATTTCTTGGAGCTGACCAAAAAATCCATCTGGAAGAAAGCTGGGCAATGGCATGCAGAACTATGTTTTCTTGTGTAAAAACCTCGCTCCTGACTTTCAAGTTTTCCTTTGTTGTTTATACTTTAACCTTTGCCTGAAGATTAGTCATAAGAGGAGCTTCTTAATTACACGTGTTCCTCTAAGCTACAGGCACTCTTTTTTAAGCAAAAATGTTCAGACGTTAATCTCACTCATCACTTAAAGAATTACCCAGCTGAGAATACTCACCAGCCAAGAGAAAAATCCTGCCGACTTGTCTTGACTGGACAGCTTCCCTTCGTATGGTCCAAAGATGCGACCTTTGGGGATAACTTCATTTACACAGCGCACATCCCGCTCCCCATTTGGCTCTTTGACCACTTCCATGCCAGGAGGGATAGTGAGTGCAGCTCGGTCAGGGATGCCAATGGGTACTGGAGCATCAGACACAAACACTGGTGGGCCATGATTTGGACATTCATCTACAAAGTACTCCTGGCACGACTCACAAACTGTAGAAAGAGGAAATAACAAGAAAGAGTCTAGCCCCTGAATCTTGAGATGGATGCCAGTAATTTTTTTAATGCAATTTTAATTTTCAAATCAAAACTTGGTGATGAGTTACAACTTCCATTTGCAAAAATATCTAAGGGACTCTTTTTACTAAAAAGTAATTCCCAGTCACAAAGCTATATCTTTCTGAGTCATAGGTTATGTATTCACCAAGGATTTCAGCTCACTGCTATAGGAAAGCAAAAGTTTGCTTCCAGAATGAAGGTATAATTCACAAAATCTTGCCAAAAAGAATCAAATATCATTTAATCCAACCATTCCCAGAAGTAGGAACAAACAACTTAGTTTACCATACCTACTGAACTATGTTGTGCTCCCCTGCAGACGTCACCTTTAATCCACAGCCAACACTAAGGAACTGCTGAGAAAGTAAGCTGCACCATCTCTACTTCCCATGAGTTAAGGCAGGAAATTGTGAACTGCAGCTGCTGTGGAGGCTGTTTGAACCAAGGATTATTCCAGGCACAAGGAATCTTCTTTAATTTTTTTAAAGATGGAAACACATATGAACTAATCCAACTTCATAACATGTAAATGAATGTTCATGTGTATGAAGTAGCTCTTTCTCATAATTCTCAGGCCAGGGTGTGCAATTAGGGCATTAGTACAGTATTCTTTTCATAATTTGCTGAGTGTTTTCAATAGCTCCAAGGCTACATGGCTTGGTTTTTTAAAATCTCTTTTATGGAGATGCAAAAAGCATTTATGGTGTATCTGTAGAGTACCAGGCTGCAACTGGAGAAATTTACTGGTGGCTCTGAGCCACTCATTATCTCTCATCCTATTGTAACCTTATAAGGTTGTTAATATAAAACTGGAGATAACATAGTAAAGGTAAAGGTTTCCCTTGACGTAAAGTCCAGTCGTGTCCGACTCTAGGGGGCGGTGCTCATCTCCGTTTCTAAGCCTTGGAGCCGGCATTGTCATAGACACTTCCGGGTCATGTGGCCAGCATGATGACACGGAACGCCGTTACCTTCCCACCGAAGCGGTACCAATTAATCTACTCACATTTGCATGTTTTCGAACTGCTTGGTGTGCAGGAGCTGGGACGAGCAACGGGAGCTCACCCCGCCGCGCGGTTTCGAACCGCCGACCTTCCGATCGGCAGCTCAGCGGTTTAACCCGCAGCGCTACCGCGTCCCTGGAGATAACATACATAGATACATAAAGAGGCAGCAATTCTGGCAAGGTCAGCCCTGTGGAAATCATTACCAAGAACAGTGGCAAGAGTTCAAAGCAATACTACAGGAGGAATCAATTTAATTTCCATGGTATATTCTCTTGAGAACAATACGAAGTTTTGTTTAAATGTGAATCTGGACATATACATGAAGAGATACATTTAATGCTTTCTGAACTGGAGCCCCAAGTCTTTCCCAAAGGTGACGTAAAGATTCCCTACTTCCTTCTGCTTTCAGTGGGGGAATCACATAGATATTTGCTTTAAAACCCTTAGTACAGCAATTCTCACTACAAATAGCTCTGAAAGCATTAATATGATCCTATACCTGCTCAGAACTCACAGGTAAGAAAAGAGAGCAAGCTACTGGTTTTCTATACAGTTAGAGCTTCCCATGTGAGAAATTTTATAGATGTTGCCAGAACCAGAAATAAAATCTCAGACAAGCTGGAGATTATATACTAAAAAAAAAAAAAATGCTTTTCTTTCAAAAAAAGTTGTGTACTGTATGCTTTGGGTATACAGTATAACTCTGTGGCACAAAATGGGGAAAACGTTTTGTTTCAAAGCCGGGGCAATACCACTGCATTCTGGAGATTCTGCCAAATCATTCCAGGCCAGGCAGAAGTAAACCTAAAATGTATCGTTTGTTCCAGGTTTTAGATTAAATAAAAACTGGGTGAGCCAGAAGAAAAGTCTGGTGTGTATTATCCTCTCTCATCCCTCCTTCCCTCAGCAGCTCCCAGCACAGAACCTCCCACTAGCCTGCCCGTTCTTCTAGCACCCTCTCTCCCTCCCTCAGCTGCTGCTACTCTCCCAGACAACAGATTGCCTACCTCCAATTTTCCATGTCTTCGGCTTTTTCCCAGTTTCCTCCCCTAAAATCATTTCTTCCCAGGGCAAAACAATGTTTGTTCCACACATGGACCCAAATACCCCAAATGTATATGTTTCATTTTGGGCATGGACAACCCTAAAAGAGCTGTTCCATGCATGAATGTTTTGCACATCTCTGCTGGATCCCACATATAGGGTGAGGCTGACAAGCATCCCTAGGAGGGGTGTGAGTTTTTTTTGGTTGGTTTCTGCTTTCCCTACAGACATTTAGCTTGCCTCCCAAGCTTGAACCTACTCCATGCTAATAACTGCTTGCCCACAAGAGTTTTCTGGTAGATACTATTTAATATTTTGCTGCATCCTTACCCTGGAGCTATTGTGATTTTTTGAGAAAAAACTAATATGAGGGGCTAGGGTAAACATTCTGCAAATGTTAATAAAAACAAGCTACATTACTTGATTATGTCCCTTCTGATAGAAAATAAAATTAGCTCCTTTATGGCAGGTCTCTTCTGTTCTGGCAATGTTAAACTTAAAAAAAAAAAAAATCGTGTCAGCCAGCATTTCATGTAGCAGAAAGTACTTCTCCAGTGGACAATACCAATCTGAGGATTAAAGTACATCTGTCAGAGCAACTAGAATTTAGGGCAGCTGGACTGTTTCCTCTGGTATCTACATTTATGACAGACATAGACTGTTCATAAATAGTCTTGTTGAACCTGCATTCTGAACATTCTGTTCTTTAAATTTTCTTGTCTTAGCTGATGTCATAGATTTAAGGCATGCTGTTGAATATGTCTAAAACTGCCTCTTGGATGCAAACTATATTATTTAAAAGTCAAAAAGATGGAAATTTTTAGCTGTGGGATTGGAAAATTTTCAGATGCTGGTGCCATCATGTAATTTCTCACAATACTGTAGCACCAAATATTTAAAAATTAATTTAAAAATGACCCAAATCTTCCAAGGTTATCAAATATCAGGAGGATTATAAATACTTTATTTTATTTATTTATATTTATATTTATATTTATTTATTTATATTTATTTATATCGGTGGACTCTGGGAGGTTTACAATAATCAATTAAAACAACAACTATGTTTTGTTTGTACTTGCTTGAAATAACGTGAGATTTCAAGTGAGAAGGTCAACATCCTATGAAGTTTGACAATCTTGGGAGATTTTTAGTTTTGTTTTTTTTTAACTTAATTGTGGAGTCCTAAGAGGAGCAATATGAACAAAATCTAGACCCCTTTCAGTCAGGTTTCAGGCCCGGTTATGGGACAGAAACGGCATTGGTTGCACTTATGGATGATCTCTGGCGGGAGCAGGATGGAGGCAGTGCATCCATCCTCGCTCTCCTTGATCTCTCAGTGGCTTTCAATACCATCTACCATAGTATCCTTTTGGGGCATCTCAGGGAGCTTGGGGTGGATGGCGAAGTTTTACGCTGGTTCACCTCCTTCCTCCAGGGCTGGTCCCAATCGGTGTTGATAGGGGAGGAGAGATGGGTCCCACGGCCCCTTCTTTGTGGGGTGCTGCAGGGATCAGTACTCTCCCCTCTCCTTTTTAACATCTACATGAAACCACTGGGCAAGATCATCCGTCACCATGGGATGAGGTATCATCAATACGCTGATGATACTCAATTGTACATCTCCATCCCGGGTGAAGTAAGTGATGCCGTGACTATCCCAGTGTCTGGGGGCTGTGGGAATCTGGATGGGGAACAACAGGCTTCAACTGAACCCTGGTAAGATGGAGTGGCTGTGAGTTAATGGTTCTTCCATATCTGGGACATTAACATCTCTGGTTCTGGATGGGGTTGCACTGCCCCAGACAGACCCGGTGCGTAACTTGGGGGTCCTCCTGGACTCACAGCTCCTGCTCAAAGAGCAGGTGGCAGCCGTGGCCAGGAGAGCCTTTGTGCAGCTACGTGCTGTGCACCAGTTACACCCCTTCCTGGACCAGGAGGCCCTTTGAACAGTCACTCATGCCCTTGTTATCTCTCATGTAGACTATTGCAATGAGCTCTACATGGGGCTACCTTTGAAAACTATCCGGAAGCTTCAGCTGATCCAGAATGCAGCCGCGCGAGCTGTTTTCGGTGCCCCCAGAAGGGTACATGTAACACCGCTGCTGAGCGAGCTGCATTGGGTACCAGTATGCTTCCGGGTCCAATTCAAGGTGTTGGTTATTACCTTTAAAGCCCTACATGGCATGGGGCCAGGTTACCTGAGGGACCGCCTCTTCCCCATTACATCAACCCATCCCACCCAATCGTGCAGAGAGGGCATGCTGCGGACCCCGTCTTTAAGAGAATTTCATTTGGCGGGGTCCAGGAAGCGGGCCTTCTCTGCAGTAGCTCCCACCCTGTGGAACATGCTGCCCCCAGAGGTGAGATTGGCCCCATCACTCCTGGCCTTTCAGAGGAGTCTGAAGACCTGGTTCAGCCACCTCGCTTGGGGTGGAGCGGGGAATAGATCCACATGGGGATGGCTGCTATAGACCACTCCTCCCACACTTGGACTGTTTTAGATTCTTTCGCCACTTGGACTTTTTATCTTTACTTTTATTTATATTATTTATTATTGTATTTTTATATTGTATATTTGTGATTGTTGTTTTAATTGATTGTTGTAAACTGCCCAGAGTCCACCAATGGGAGGAGATGGGCGGGGACAAACTGGATAAATAAATAAATAAATAAATAAATAAATAACATGGTGCGCGATCTTACCTTAGCTTTACAATTACTATGCAGATAGCAACTGTGACCTTCCTACTGGCTACATTTTCCATTCTAAAGGTTTAATACTAGAATGATTAGAGCACCAATAAGATACTTACACCAGAAATCCACCTGCTGAAAACTTTTGGACATGATCAAATCCTGCTTTCCTTTTAGCTTTTTAGGCTCCACGTCCACAGACTGCGAGTCAACCTTCTGAGAGCTGACAAAACAAGAGAACATACACTTAATCAATGGTAAGAGGTTATATTTGTAAATTCATTCATATCCATAATGGAGAAAGTCGGAAGTCACCTTCTGTTTCTTTTTTCTATCCTCTTGCACTTTTATAGTTTTTTTTCTTTAGTTCTATGCTCTAGCTTTCCTATATTCTATATTTTGTATTTTAATTGTATTCTAAAACTAATAAAGTTCTTTATAAATAAAACAAGACAACATACACATGTGATATTCTGCTATGGAAATTGAAGAAAGAAAAATTAGAGGAAGTTGTTGTTGTTTCAACTCTGAGACTAAAATTAAGTTCCTGCTTTTTGGCTTGTAATTCTTGTGTCAATTTAGTCAGTAACTATTTCAAAATATTTTTGAATTCTCACTTCCTGGAACTTCTCTTGAGCAGGCTGTCAAATCAATTAATGGTGTGTACCTTTTGAAGCTAGAATGAATGAATGACCTCAGGGAAATCTGTAGACCTGGTGCCAGAACTTTAGTATATTCAACTATTTACAGCTGCTTGTGCCCGCTGCTTCCCTTCTGCTACTTAACCAACAAACATACTGTACCTCAACACCAGCAAACATATTTGACAATTGCCCTACAATTATTATTCTGTCCTATTTTAATTCCCTATAGCATGGGTGGGCAACTTCTGATAGTGTGGGATACACATCTATTTCACAATAAGGGAAAAGAAAGAAGGCTATCTAGGAAAGAGGCTTTACTGCCCTATTCAGTTATAGTCATGTACCAATAGATACTTCAGCAAAGGATCGTTACCTTGTCGTGGTGCTGGAGCTTGAGCACCTCAATGATGCCATGAGCTAAATCGTGAAGGGCCACCCAAGATGAGAAGGTCATGACAGAGAGGTCAGACTAAATGCGATCCCTGGGGAAGGTAATGGCAACCCACCCCAGTATTCTTGCCGTGAAAACTAAATGGATCAGTACAACCAGAGATATGTCAGTATACCATCGGAAGATGAGACCCCCAGGTCGGAAGATGGTCAAAATGCTACCGGGGAGGAACAGAGGATGAGTTCAACTAGCCCCAGACGTGATGACGCAGCTAGCTCAAAGCCGAAAGGACGGCTAGCGGCTGAGGGTGCTGGTGGTGAACGGCGAATCCGATGTTCTAAGGATCAACACACCATTGGAACCTGGAATGTAAGATCTATGAGCCAGGGCAGATTGGATGTGGTTATTGGTGAGATGTCAAGATTAAAGATAGACATTCTGGGTGTCAGTGAACTGAAATGGACTGGAATGGGCCACTTCACATCAAATGGCCACCAAATCTACTACTGTGGACAAGAAGACCACAGAAGAAATGGAGTAGCCTTCATAAGTAATAGTAAAATGGCTAAAGCAGTGCTCGGATACAATCCAAAAAACGATAGAATGATCTCAATTCGAATTCAGGGCAAGCCATCTAACATCACAGTGATCCAAATATACGCCCTAACCACAGATGCTGAAGAAGCTGAAGTAGAGCAGTTCTATGAGGATCTGCAGCACCTACTGGACAACACGCCTAAAAGAAATGTTATTTTCATCACAGGAGACTGGAATGCTAAGGTGGGCAGTCAAATGACTCCTGGAATTACAGGTAAGCATGCCCTGGGAGAACAAAACGAAGCAGGACATAGGCTGATAGAATTTTGCCAAGACAACTCAATGTGCATAACAAACACTCTCTTCCAGCAACCTAAGAGACGGCTTTATACATGGACTTCCCCAGATGGACAACACCGAAACCAGATTGACTACATCCTTTGCAGCCAAAGGTGGCGGACATCTATAGAGTCGGTAAAAGCAAGACCTGGAGCTGACTGTAGTTCCGATCACGAACTTCTTCTTGCACAATTTAGGATCAGACTAAAGAGATTAGGGAAGACCCACAGATCAGCTAGATATGAGCTCACTAATATTCCTACGGAATATGCAGTGGAGGTGAAGAATAGATTTAAGGGACTGGACTTAGTAGATAGGGTCCCGGAAGAACTATGGACAGAAGTCCGCAACATTGTTCAAGAGGCGGCAACAAAATACATCCCAAAGAAAGAGAAAACCAAGAAGGCAAAATGGCTGTCTGCTGAGACACTAGAAGTAGCCCAAGAAAGAAGGAAAGCAAAAGGCAACAGTGATAGGGGGAGATATGCCCAATTAAATGCAAAATTCCAGAGCTTAGCCAGAAGAGATAAGGAATTATTTTTAAACAAGCAATGCGCGGAAGTGGAAGAAGACAATAGAATAGGAAGGACAAGAGACCTCTTCCAGAAAATTAGAAACATCGGAGGAAAATTCCAGGCCAAAATGGGTATGATCAAAAACAAAGATGGCAAGGACCTAACAGAAGAAGAAGAGATCAAGAAAAGGTGGCAAGAATATACGGAAGACCTGTATAGGAAGGATAACAATATTGGGGATAGCTGTGACGGTGTGGTCAGTGAGCTAGAGCCAAACATCCTGAAGAGTGAGGTTGAATGGGTCTTAAGAAGCATTGCTAATAACAAGGCAGTAGGAGACGACGGCATCCCAGCTGAACTGTTCAAAATCTTGCAAGATGATGCTGTCAAGGTAATGCATGCTATATGCCAGCAAATTTGGAAAACACAAGAATGGCCATCAGATTGGAAAAAATCAACTTATATCCCCATACCAAAAAAAGGGAAACACTGTTTTATCGACTATTCTAAAGCCTTTGACTGTGTGGACCATAACAAATTGTGGCAAGTTCTTAGCGGTATGGGGATACCAAGTCATCTTGTCTGCCTCCTGAGGAATCTGTATAACGACCAAGTAGCAACAGTAAGAACAGACCACGGAACAACGGACTGGTTTAAGATTGGGAAAGGAGTACGGCAGGGTTGTATATAGAGGGAGAAAATGTAGAAGCAGTGAAAGACTTTGTATTTCTAGGTGCGAAGATTACTGCAGATGCTGACTGCAGTCAGGAAATCAGAAGAGGCTTAATCCTTGGGAGAAGAGCAATGACAAATCTCGATAAAATAGTGAAGAGCAGAGACATCACACTGACAACAAAGGTCCGCATAGTTAAAGCAATGGTGTTCCCCGTAGTAACATATGGCTGCGAGAGCTGGAACATAAGGAAGGCTGAGAGAAGGAAGATCGATGCTTTGGAACTGTGGTGTTGGAGGAAAATTCTGAGAGTGGCTTGGACTGCAAGAAGATCCAACCAGTCCATACTCCAGGAAATAAAGCCAGACTGCTCACTTGAGGGAATGGTATTAAAGGCAAAAGTGAAATATTTTGGCCACATAATGAGAAGACAGGACACCCTGGAGAAGATGCTGATGCTAGGGAGAGTGGAAGGCAAAAGGAAGAGGGGCTGACCAAGAGTAAGGTGGATGGATGATATTCTAGAGGTGACAGACTCATCCCTGGGGGAGCTGGGGGTGTTGACGACCGACAGGAAGCTCTGGCGTGGGCTGGTCCATGAAGTCACGAAGAGTCGGAAGCGACTAAATGAATAAACAACAACAAAACAATAGACAGCCTCACCAAACACCATGATTTAGTATTGAACTATGAACCAAGCCATCAGCCATTCAGTCATCAGGCCTTCTTCCCAACTCTGCCCCATACTGAATCCCTCTCTTTCAGAAATACAAAGAAGTATTTGTCCTGTTCACATCTTCCACTCAATTGCTATGAACAGGTGTTCTATTCTTTCTCTGTACACGAAGATATATTATTCCTCTTAACCCAAGTTGCCATACCAGGATGGGGAAAAGTAAATAGCTTTTGTACAAGATGCTGACCAAGCCACAGGGGGAAAAAAAACAGGTAAGGTAGGTTTACAAATCACTCACAACCTCATAAAAAGTTTTAAGATCTTAAGCAGCTTGAACATACTTCCCAAAATTCCTTCAGATATGGAAAACTACAATAACATTCAATGCTGTTGTAGTTTTGAAAAGAACTAATTAGACAAAAGACAGGATGCAGTGATTGCTTATGTTCACAGTCTTAAATCTGTCTGTCTACTGGTTCTATCAGTTTATCCCTAAGTTTTTCACCTATAGATGGGACAGCAGGCACTTATTTTGCAATCTTATATCCATTTGGGTGTACAGAAATTACTTACGAATTAGCACATGTAATTGGAATGCAGTGTTTTTTTAACAGTGCCCTGGGGAAACCCCAGAAAGCTAAAAAAAGTTCTCAAGAAAAAAACTAGCAATAATTCCTCCCTCAGCATGAGCTTTATTCTGAGAGTTGAACTCCACAATCTAGAAATCTATCTGCAGCCCAAAAGTTATTGGAGAGCCTCGTAAGTGAAAAGTATAGCCAGAAATATGTCTCAGAATTTTCTACAGCATGAAGAAAATCCATGGATGATGAACAGGTAGTGGAAAACATTTGGTGAGAGTCATAGGTATTCAGGGGTGGAAGTGGGAGGTATACTTCACAGGATTGCTATTGTGGGGAAAATAGAAGGCAGAAGCATTATGTGTATGTTGCCTTGAGTGGACCAAAAAAAAAAAAAAGTGAATAAAAATCCAACAAATAAATAACTGTTGTGATGCAAGCTAGCTAGCTACCTAGCTAGCTAGCTAGCTAGCTAGCTACCTATCTATCTATTAAATTTATCACCGTCCATCTCCCTGGAAAGGGACACTGGGTGGTTTACAATAAAACATAAATTAAAAACCCCATAAAACTACAGAATAAATATAATGCCTAATAAATATAAATATGATAAAAACCCGATGGCTAAAGTTCTCTATGACCCGCAAGCAGAACAGGGCCACTCTAAGGAACTAACCATCACCAGAGGTAACTATTCTCCCTCCCGCCCCAGGCATGATAACAGAACCAGGTCTTTAACTGTTTTCTAAAGCCCAGGAGAGAGGGGGCCAGCCTCACTTCCAGGGGAAGAATATTCCAAGCTATGTGATTTACATATTAGTGTCCAATATTGGGAACTACTTGTGTCTGATACTGGGACACAAATATGAAAGGCCAAGGTTTGACTGTGACATCATGATGCACATTTCACTCTTCTTTTTTTCTTTGCAATTTGCACTGGATTCCTATGTTGATGGTGCAAATTAGAAACCGAAAGGCTCTTACCCAAGTTGTCCATACTCTTCTTCCTGGCATGGAGAACAGGGTTCCGTCTTGATAGTTACCATTTCTCCCAAGCAATCCTTCAGTCTTTCAGTCATGTTCTATAAAAATTAAAGGTAAAAATGTAAATTTTCACTTTGAAACAATGTTTTTCCCAAACAGATTTTGAAAGAAATTGATTCTCCAGCTGATATGACATTAGATATCAGCGTTTGCGAAAGCTGCTATGTAGTAAACTTTTTAATGCCAAAATACAGTACTGTTATTTCATCCACAAATCAAATTTAAGTATCAAGCCACCACACCAGGTTTTCTTGCTGCCCCCTTTTTTCATAACAAATGCTTCTAGCTGCAAGTAATCTTAAAAAGGCCAGGTAAATTACCCCTACTTTTTTGTGGGGTGATCCCTCTTATACTTTTAGATCAGCTACAAGCCAGTTTAATATTATGCTAAACCACTTTCTCCCCAAATCTGGTGTTTCAGAGGTTTGGGACTACAACTTCTATTTCCTCAAAGAGGATGCATCCAATGTATCTGGCGAATTAGGAACTGAGCCAAGATATGCTAAATCAGGCTAAGATTCCTCACATATAACTTTAGACAGGTTTGTCAGAAAAGCATCCAGAAAATCATGCAGAAAATCATGCAGATTCACTTCTGTTCTTACCATACTTGAAATCTGCTGCAATATAAATAATGGTTATTTTGTTCCTCATACTGATCGGGTTGCTAATAATGAAAACATTTATCGATTCTAGGAAATGGAGCACTGCTAGTCGAAAAAATTTAAATTGAAACGCATGGTAGGGAGCAGGATCAGTATTTTCCATATTTCAAGTTCCCTTTATCCATAGTATTCTATCAGAATACAGACTTTAGAGCCATTTTGCTACTTGAATGCTACCTAGATAGTAAAGTAGGGTAAAATTGAATATGTATGTATTTAAGTTTACAAGAAAAATAGTAAATCAGATACTCTATGACATAGGACATAAGACAGAGCTGCGGGTTAAACCGCTGAGCTGCTGAGCTTGTCGATTGGAAGGTCGGCGGTTCGAATCCGCATGACGGGGTGAGCTCCCGTTGCTAGTCCCAGCTCCTGCCAACCTAGCAGTTTGAAAACATGCCAATGTGAGTAGATTAATAGGTACCACTTCGGCGGGCAGGTAACGGCGTTCCGTGTAGTCATGCTGGCCACATGACCACGGAAGTGTCTACAGACAAACGCCGGCTCTTCGGCTTTGAAACGGAGATGAGCACTGCCCCCTAGAGTCGGACACGACTGGACTTAACGTCAAGGGAAACCTTTACCTTTACCTAGGGTTCTATTATGCAAAAAGTATCTTGAATAGACTTTAGATTAGGATTATATTTATCAGGAGTAATAAATACTACCTATCTGTCTTATGATTTGGGACTAGTGTTTCTGAATGATAGCTTCCCCTGCTGCAAACATATTTGCCTTTAACAGCATCCTCAAAAGCCCTATTCCATTTTTTCACCACTTTAAGTTAAAATCATATTATCTTACGTGTATAATTGGTGATATATTTTAACTTAGCTTTTGCTTTTAATGGATGGTATTTACTTTACTTTTCCTTTCCTAATAAACCTTGCTGTTGCCTGTCTAGAAAGCTTCATGGTGAAACATAGGCTAAATATGCATATTAATTCTTGAAGTCATCTTAAGGCAGCTTCTTAAGACCTATACAAACACTTCTCAAAAGTTTTACAGGTGTTTTTGTCTTACTGCTGAATGGATTTACCACATTCATATTGAAAAACTGATATTGAAAGCAGCCCTAAATTTGCCTTTTTAAATGAAGTTCATTCCCTCAAGTGAGCAGTCTGGCTTTATTTCCTGCAGTATGGACTGGTTTGATCTTCTTGCAGTCCAAGGCACTCTCAGAATTTTCCTCCAACACCACAGTCCCAAAGCATCTATCTTCCTTCTCTCAGCCTTTCTTATGGTCCGACTCTCGCAGCCATATGTTACTACTGGGAATACCATTGCTTTGACTATGCAGACCTTTGTTGTCAGTGTGATGTCTCTGCTCTTAACTATTTTATCGAGATTTGTCATTGCTCTTCTCCCAAGGATTAAGCCTCTTCTGATTTCCTGACTGCAGTCAGCATCTGCAGAAATCTTTGCTCCTAGAAATACAAAGTCTTTCACTGCCTCTACGTTTTCTCCCTCTATTTGCCAGTTATCAATCAAGCTGGTTGTGATAATCTTGGTTTTTTTCAGGTTTAGCTGCAAGCCAGCTTTTGCACTTTCTTCTTTCACCTTCATCATAAGGCTCCTCAGTTCCTCTTCACTTTCAGCCGTCAAAGTGGTATCATCTGCATATCTGAGATTGTTAATGTTTCTTCCAGCGATTTTAACTCCAGCCTTGGATTCCTCAAGCCCAGCACGTTGCATGATGTGTTCTGCGTACAAGTTGAATAGGTAGGGTGAGAGTATACAACCCTGCCGTACTCCTTTCCCAAACTTAAACCAGTCCATCGTTCCGTGGTCTGTTCTTACTGTTGCTACTTGGTCGTTATACAGATTCCTCAGGAGGCAGACGAGATGACTTGGTATCCCCATACCACTAAGAACTTGCCACAATTTGTTATGGTCCACACAGTCAAAGGCTTTAGAATAGTCAATAAAACAGAAATAGATGTTCTTCTGAAACTCCCTGGCTTTTTCGATTATCCAGCGGATATTGGCAATTTGATCCCTAGTTCCTCCGCCTTTTCTAAACCCAGCTTGTACATCTGGCAATTCTCGCTCCATGAATTGCTGAAGTCTACCTTGCAGGATCTTGAGCATTACCTTACTGGCATGTAAAATGAGTGCCACTGTTCGATAGTTTGAACATTCTTTAGTGTTTCCCTTTTTTCGTATGGGGATATAAGTTGATTTTTTCCAATCTGATGGCCATTCTTGTGTTTTCCAAATGTTCCAATGTTTCTAATTTTCTGGAAGAGATCTCTTGTCCTTCCTATTCTATTCTCTTCTTCCACTTCCGCACATTGCTTGTTTAAAAATAATTCCTTATCTCTTCTTTCTGACCTCTGGAATTTTGCATTTAATTGGGCATATCTCTCACTATCACTGTTGCCTTTTGCTTTCCTTCTTTCTTGGGCTACTTCTAGTGTCTCAGCAGAAAGCCATTTTGCCTTCTTGGTTTTCTCTTTCTTTGGGATGTATTTTGTTGCTCCCTCCTGAACAATGTTGCGAACTGCTGTCCATAGTTCTTCCGGGACCCTATCCACTAAGTCCAGTCCCTTAAATCTATTCTTCACCTCCACTGCATATTCCCTAGGAATATTAGTGAGCTCATATATAGCTGATCTGTGGGTCTTCCCTAATCTCTTTAGTCTGATCCTAAATTGTGCAATAAGAAGTTTGTGATCGGAACTACAGTCAGCTCCAGGTCTTGTTTTTACCGACTGCATAGATGTCCGCCACCTTTGGCTGCAAAGGATGTAGTCAATCTGATTTCGGTGTTGTTCATCTGGTGAGGTCCATGTAGAAAGCCATCTCTTAGGTTGTTGGAAGAGAGTGTTTGTTATGCAGAGTGAGTTGTCTTGGCAAAATTCTATCAGCTTATGTTCTGCTTCGTTTTGTTCTCCCAGGCCATGCTTACCTGTAATTCCAGGTGTCATTTGACTGCCCACCTTAGCATTCCAGTTTCCTGTGATGAAAATAACGTCTCTTTTATGCGTGTTGTCCGGTAGGTGCTGCAGATCCTCATAGAACTGCTCTACTTCAGCTTCTTCAGCATCTGTGGTTGGGGCGTATATTTGGATCACTGTGATGTTAGATGGCTTGCCCTAAATTCGAATTGAGATCATTCTATCGTTTTTTGGATTGTATCCAAGCACTGCTTTAGCCACTTTACTATTAATTATGAAGGCTACTCCATTTCTTCTGTGGTCCTCTTGTCCACAGTAGTAGATCTGGTGGTCATTTGATGTGAAGTGGCCCATTCCAGTCCATTTCAGTTCACTGACACCCAGAATGTCTATCTTTAATCTTGACATCTCACCAATAACCACATCCAGTTTGCCCCGGCTCATAGATCTTACATTCCAGGTTCCAATGGTGTGTTGATCCTTAGAACATCGGATTCGCTGTTCACCACCAGCACTGTCAGCCGCTAGCCATTCTTTCAGTTTTGAGCTAGCTGCGTCATCACGTCTGGGGCTAGTTGAACTCATCCTCTGTTCCTCTCCAGTAGCATTTTGACCATCTTCTGACCTGGGAGTCTCATCTTCCGATGGTATACCAACATTATCTCTGGTTGTACTGATCCATTTAGTTTTCACAGCAAGAATACTGGGTTGCCATTACCTTCCCCAGGGAACGCATTTAGTCTGACCTCTCTCATGACCTTCCGATCTTGGGTGGCCCTTCATGGTTTAGCTAATGGCATCATTGAGGTGCTCAACCTCCAGCACCATGAGAAGGTAACGATCCTTTGCTGAAGATTGTAAGGTTACTGTCCTAACAGTGAGACACACGCTGAGACGATTAGTAGTACTCTGTTTATTACTGCTACATAAACAGAATCCTAACAAACTGAATAAGCGTGGGAAAAACCCAGACATATAAACCCCAAAGGCTAAGGCGGGCCTGATCTGTGTCTCTTTGAATGGTTGCTTAATTCCTCAGTACTACGCATGCGCTTTACAGCCTGGATGGGAGCCCCCTGCTCGCCATCCTTACTCATGACAGTTACAATAACAGAATCTTGCAAGTCTGAAAGCACTTTCCTCTCCGCTGCCTTTACGTTAGAGAGAACTAGGGAGGGTGAATTCTGAGATGCCATCTCCTCCATTCCTGCTCTGGACTAAGATTTCGTTTATCAGACCATTGTCTAGACCTCCTCTCTCTCAGGGTTATTCTCACAGCCCATTACACCTATGTTGTTTTAACTCCTGTAACTTTACCACTGTAATGCATTCTATTGTTGTTAGTAATAGCCATTAAAGATTAGGAGATCAATTTTATTTATTTATTTATTGGAACTTATATGTCATTCCAATCCAAACAGAACTCTGAGCAGCTTGCACTCATTAAAAAATTATGTGGCACTGTAATCAATACAACAAGAAAGCAATCAGGAACACCGAGAGAACATACAAAAATCCACAACAGGACATTCCTGTCAGAAGAAATCTGTTCACAAGGCTGTCTGGAATAACCAGTTTTTTTTTCTGGAAAAACCAATAGGGTGAGGGGTAGTTTAATCTCAGAAGAAATACTGGTCCAGAGGAGGGGGCAATGACTGAGAAAGCTTGTCCCCATAGTCTTTGAACACAACATTCCTTAAGAGAAGGGACATAGAAAGAGACCATTCTTCCTGATTTATTGGGCAGAAGAAAATCCCATAGATACCCAGGTCCTAATCATGGAGGCCTTTAAGTGTGACAACCAGAAGTGTGAACTGCATTTGGAAGTCAACTGGTAAACAGTGGAGTTCTCAAAACAGAGGTTTTACATGGGCAAACCTAGACCCTCCTATTCCTACTTCAACTATTATATTCTATACTCGCTAACGCTTCTGGATGTCCTTTAAGGGTAGTCCCTTTTAGACTGCATTGTAGTAATTCAGAGGAGGGGTGGCTAAAGCATGAGTAACTATGAGTGGAGCCTCCCAATCCATTAAACATCATACCAGACACACTAGATGTAGTTGTACAAAGGCCCTTGTAGCCAGAGTTCCCTTCTGCTCTTCAAGCAAAAACTGAATCCAAGAGGACATCCGAATTACAAAACGAATTACAAAACAATTCTGCATCTTATTCAAAATCAAAGATGGAATATCCTTGGTATTGGAGTACTTCTGAACCTAAAACCACTCTGTCTTGCTGGGATTAAACCTGAGTCTGTTCATCATCATCCAGACACTCACAGCCACCAGGCACATTACCTGTTAAGCCTGGGGTTGACATATAAATCACCAATTTATATTTCAACATCTATATTCCTTCCCAATTCCCATTTAAAATGTTAATTCCATAATCCTGTAAATAACTACATTATGTGAAATATTCTTTTTTTTTTACTTTGCTCCAATTTTGTTTTGGTTACCACTGTTACATTTATTACAGTTGATGCCTTAAATTGTAAAAATTAATATCATTCAGCAAAATTGTATTGGCTGTCTTAGTGAAGACTGCATGTGAAAGTTTACCTTTGGTGCCAGGTTTTAATGTTTATGGTTTTAATAGATATATATGTATTAATGGTATATTGATGTTGTTTTAACTGTTGGTCGGGAGCCGCCCAGAGTTTGATATAAGGCAGCCATATATATATATATATGTGTGTATACATACATACATACACACACACACATACACATACATACACACACACACACACACATACATACACACACAGAGAGAGAGAGAGAGAGCTATATAAATGAAATACATAAATACATAAATAAATAAATAAATGTACGTACGTATGTCTACTGAGAATATCACCTCTGTCAATAGTAATGAAGAGCCTTGTGGTACTTAAGACAAACAAATGCAGTCTATTGGAGTTGGGTAGCTAATAAATTTGAATAAATAAAATAAAATTATTGTATAAGATTTCATGAATCACAATTTACTTCATCAGACACATGGGCTTCACTACAGAGAGAGAGAGAGAGTTGTTGGGTAGAAGAGGGGTAAAGAAATAGTAAAAAGAGAGGTGGGAGACAATGTGGATTACCTATAAACAAAACAGCAGTTATGTTTGATAGAGACATTCTCCCCCCGAGTAGTTAACATATGTAGTTAGATAAGAAATTGTGGTCTTTGCTCAGTCTCTGAAAAATGTTTTATCTTCATGAATTCTAACTCTACTGCATTGCACCGAAATCAGTCTTTATAATTCCTGGCCTGTTCTCTAATCTTTTGCTAATTCCACCAGGCATGCTAAATGTCAACATTCATCATGCTAAATTTCCCCAAAGAGTACACAAAGTTAGATATATTATGCACATTTCAGTATAGAAAGCAGCTGGTAAAAATAATATTTGACAATATTTCTGTTATAAGCTTCTTGGCTCCCTTACTCACTCATGGCCAAAAAGTTCTAAATAATAATAAAAATATATATTTTCTCTTGAGCTCTAACAATATTGAACATATATAGTAAACATAAAACTTTAAAACAACTGAGAATAGAGAAACTAGAAAAAAAAACATTGCAACTGGATTTGCAAAGTGCATTTTATCTTGGTAGAGTAATTCATTAATTAAAGTATTTTAATTCTGCTTTTCTACTAAAACACATAAAACAGTTAATAACTAAAACCAGAATTAAAAATATCATCTATATTTAAAATCACAATTGAAAAATACACTGTGTACAGTCAAAATCCCAATCAGAAGATGTGTAAATCAATTAATTGCACAACAGTTATCTGGGAACAGTTCGATTCTGTTGGACCTGACGAAGTGAACAAGATTCTCCGGACTGTAGATGCCACCACCTGTCAATTAGATCCATGCCCCTCCTGGCTAGTGAAGGCAGCTCGGGAGGTGAAGTGTGGTTGGGTCCAGTCGATGGTAAATACATCCTTACAGGCGGCCTTTAAGGAGGTGCTGGTGCGCCCCCTCCTCAAGAAACCATCACTGGACCCTACTATACTGGATAATTTTTGTCTAGTCTCCCACCTCCCTTTTATGGGGAAGGTGGATGAGAAGGTGGTGGCATTGCAGCTCCAGAGGATCCTGGAGGAAGCGGATTATCTAGACCCCTTTCAGTCAGGTTTCAGGCCCGGATATGGAATGGAAACAGCATTGGTTGCACTTATGGATGACCTCTGGCGGGAGTGGGATAGTGGCAGTGCATCCATCCCAGCCTTGATCTCTCAGCGGCCTTCGATACCATCCTGATGGGTCGGCTCAGGGAGTTTGGGTGGGCGGCGTAGTTTTACGCTGGTTCACCTCCTTTCTCCAGGGCTGGTCCCAGTTGGTGTTAATAGGGGAGATCGGCCCCACGGCCCCTCCTCTGTGAGGTGCCGCAGGGTTCAGTACTCTCTCCCCTCCTATTTAACATCTACATGAAACCGCTGGGTGAGATCGACTGGGACTGGCCCTGGAGGAAGGAGGTGAACCAGCGCAACACTACGCCGCCCACCCTCAACTCCCTGAGCGAAAATTATCCAGCACAGTAGGGTCCAGTGATGGTTTCTTGAGGAGGGGGTGCACCAGCGCCTCCTTAAAGGCCGTTGGAAACGCCCCCTTTAAATATCTTTAAAGCAGTTCCACATAGGGACTATTATCATAATCTATAATAACAAGGACATGGGTCACTCTAGTGGCATCATTAGGCTCCAGAAATGGTTGCAATCAGACAAAGCTGAAAGAATGCTTCCTGTGCCAAACTCACATCTGGGCATCAAATAACAAAGCTGTCTTGCGGAGCATTCTCAAATCTAAATAAATAACAAGATCTAGATCAGCCTTACTATTCTCCAAAAGCAGTTCTTTCTCAGTCAGATTTAATTTTGGCTTATTAAATCTCATTCAAATCATATAGCAGTTCAAGACATCTATAGACCTACCAGCTGTAGCTGGAGTAGACTTACAGCTGAGCATCATCTGCATACTGATGACACTCCACATTAAACTCCATAACATCTTCAAATTCTTTATGCAGATTTTAAACAGCATAGGAAAATGATGAGTCCGTCAATTATACCAAAGAACAACCATGACATTGAACAGGACTAACACATAAGTATCTGAACCTCTATAAAATGATGCCCCCCCAGACCTATCTGATCAGTCATATTGAAAGTTCCAGTAAAACTAATGTGGATGCACTCCGATCTAGTATCTAATTCTTAGTGCAGATCTATCAAACAAAGTGGCCAAGGCCACTGAACCGAAGTCTGAATCCTGACTGAAGTAAATCCAGGTAATCTTCTTCTCAGGAACTATGATACCACCCTGTATTTTATGGCTTCACCCAAGAAAAAGCAGATTAGAGACAAGAATAATTATCCAACCTGTCAGAATCTGAAGAGGTCTTTTTCAGGCCTCTTCAAGCAGAATAGAATATCTCTTGCTATTAAAGATTAGTTAACTAATTTTCCCATTCCATAAGAGTTCCAAAGTTTGTTTCTAGACAGACACATGCAGTCCTTGATAAAACAGCATATCCATCTGAGAAAGCTGTTAGTGTTCTCTAACCTCAGATAACAGCATCTATGCATCTATACATGACAGACAACTAAGTTTTAATGCAGGGGCAAGTTCTCTAAGCTTCTTACTTGCTTAACTGGGTGCCCTGCCTAGAATCCTGCCATGGAGTTCACAAGGAATCTGTAAGGAATTATCTCAAGATGTTAATGGAAGGTGTTGGTTTTACACTTTCAATAATCCTCTCTTATTCAGGTTTTGTGTATCTGAGAATTACAAACTGCTTCTTTAATAAGTATTATACATTATAGGATAAAAAGGCTATTATAATACTGCATTTATTTTGGTCATGTCTTCATTTGTGGATATTCTGACTTGCAAAACTTCAAAGTAAACTTTCCAGCCTTGCTACAGTATTTAGTCAGTGTATGCACGCACATAATGTTTATTATTAATTTTCTCAGTTTCCCATCTATTTTTTAAAAACCATAGTACAAGTATCTTGAGGGCAAATGCCCAGCACACAGCACACTCTATAAAGGAGAAAGAAAATCAATGTATAAAGAAATATGTTGTAATTTGTCTGGTAAAGATAGCATCCAATAGTTGGACTACATTTCAGGGGAGATGGTGAATGACACTGAATTACCCTTTTAAGACACATGAAGGATTGGTAGCACATAGCACAGCAGGGGTGAAAAGCAATGTTGACTGCAAATAAGCACTATGTACAGTGCCAAGATCCTTTCTCATGCTTTATGATCGTATTTATAGAAGCTCCATCATGTTGCAGAGAATATTAGCAAAACAGCCACTTGTGGGTATACTTCCCTAGTATTAAACCGAGTCTGGAATAAGGTAAGAAGACAGACAAGGATCCAAATTCCCCACTACACTTGCCCAGTTGCTTTGGAAACATTCTATTTCTCATTTGTATTTACTATCCATGGAATTAAAAGACAGTGCCTGTAAGTTTCCAGGCAATCTCCAATCCTGCCACTTCTACACAAAGGCAGGCTGCATCCATTCCTTCAATATTCTCACTGTGTAGAGCACTTTCAGGACTCTTAAAAATTCTTCATTGCTTTTAAAGAACCATTAAGGGACAAGAGTCTTCTCTTGTCTTTACTCTGGCAAGCTCTGCCATAAAAGTTTTTATACGAGAGAGGTATAGAAGCTTTTCTGGGTCAAGGACTGTACTAGCCTTTACATAAGAACCTGGGGTCTGCAGTAGGTGGGACCAGAACCAAAACCAAACATGAAGATTAATTAAAGAGCTGTGTTTTATTGACACATCAACAATTACAATTTGACAATAATTTTGGGGGTGCAAGGACAGCTCTTGAGAACCACAGATTATGCTGTTTCTATAATCTTCCCCAAAAGCTTCAAGATGTCTTATACATTAAAGATTTTGCAGATAAGGTGTAGGGAAATAGAATGTGGATTTATGAAAATGTAATTTCAGATTAGTTTTGGAATTCTAACTGCATCTGATAAATAGTAGCAAAATGACTATATTTTTCACTACATTTCAAGACATAAGCACAAATGAGGCATACAGTTTTATTTTTTCTTAACGTTAAAATAGTGCCTGCTAGTACTGCATTACGTAATAATGTATTAAATCTAAAATGCATCTTCTCCCAGAATTGTGCTGTGAATACTCCATGCTTTCCAAAGCACCATTTTGCCTTTGAATCCAAAGGACGGCATAGTCCTATTACCATTTTATGCTAGTCTGCCCCAACCTGATGCCCACTAGCTGTATACATTCATACAGCACACTTAACCAGTCAGTGAAATAATTTTAACACTGGCTAGGATTCTTTTTTGTTTGGCTTATACTGCTGCAAAAGATGTCTTCTTGGTTCAATTGTTCTGCAAATTAAAAAGTGGGTTAATACACCAAGTTAAGTGGGCTGCATGAACAAAGTTATTGTCTTCAATTGCAACTCCTATCATTTCATGAATTCTGGAAAATGAAGTCCAACACAGCTGGAGGTACCCAGGGTGGGAAAAGCCATGTACCAAAGAACTTTATCATTCTATAAAAGCCCAATATCCCGCCTTTGCTAATGCCCCATGATCAAGTATCAAAAGGAATAGAAAGACTAAATAAGATGGAATTGATGCAACTGTCTTTATTAAATCCCTAATTTGAAAACCCTGACAGCTCTGAGAGGCACTCTCAATTCTAAATTTAGTTTATAAGCCAGACTGGTGAAAATTAAAATGACAATAACGCTTGCCTAAAGATAATTTCCTCATCAACATGACTTTCCTATCTGCCCCCCACCCCTGCAATAAGTTGGAGATGGAGCAGTGGCTACAGTATGAAATCTGCTTAGATTTTATGTTTGCCCCTCCACCCATCAGCACGCCCCCAACATGCATACCCAAAGATATTCAAGTATTCCATATTAGAACTAGAAACTATCATCTTAATTCTAGGATCTATCTTAAACATTCTGAAAAAGAAACTTAAGACTTCCTTAGTGTTAGAGAAATACAGTCTCAAAAGGTGTGGGAGAAGAAAAAATATTTGGGGGGACAGGAAAGTTACTTTTATAGAGAATTATATCCCATGTACAACAGCAGTGCATGCAGAATATTTTAATGTACTCTTTCCAAACCAGTTTCCTTTCAAATGTGCTGGATAACATATTGCAGCATCTCCAGCCTTTGAAAAGCTGCCCTAATGTAATAATAATAATTTAAAAATGCTACTATTGTTTAGAGGACCTCCCTGATCTAAATGTGTTGTGAAATGAACATTATGTAATCAACAGCACTGAGAAGACAGGATTTTTAAAGCATTTTCCCCCTTAAGTAACTGATAACATAGGACACTGTGGGATTTATGGAATAATACATTTGTTCAGTACATGGCTTTTCTCAACCTGGGAGTCTCTAGATGTGTTGGCTTTCTTTTTCCAGAATTCATGAAATTATAGGAGTTGCAGAATCTAGGCATGACTCTTTCCTTAATGACTAATAATGATTAGAAATAAGGTAATAGTGGCTCATGAGGTTAAGAGGACATTGTCAGTGCAGGCAACTTAAAAATACAGTATACACATTTTATAAATATAGCTTAAGGAGTTTTAAAGGTATGGTAACACCTAGTTCCACTGGCTTGAGATGCTTCAAAGTGTTCCCATCAACAGTAAATTCCAAAATTGAATGTTCTGGAAACAAGAGCAACTATGTTAGCTTCATGCTGGTATAGGAATCCTCTCCCTGATTTCAGTGGGAGGGAACATTTTAACAAATGAAAAAAGTCAGGGAAAAAATATCCTGGCTCCCGATATGAAGTTCTTGAAGCTGCAAGACAACCTCTTTATGCCTACAAAGGATGGCTCTCTCCTTGATCAGAAATGATCTGCATCTGTTTCAAGGCTAGGCGTACTTGAACTTAATATGGCTCACAGCTAATATGCCACTTATTACTTCATTTTATTTGTTTAAAATATAGTTCACAACATCCAATACACAGACTGAAACTTTGAAATAAAGAGGCAAATACTGGTAGCAGCATCAGGGTAGTCTACCCCTTTAAGGTAGACTTTTTTCATAATGAATGAAAAGGAGCATCTAAATAGGCTAATTTATTTACTAATAAGGAGCTCAATGATAATAATAATAATAATGATGTTCAGGCTGGCTTTTTTCAAAAAAATAAAAGACAGCAAGAAATAATAGTATGAACAGAGCCACACTAGAACAGACAAGAGATCCATCTGGTCCATATTCAGTTCCCAGAGTGGTTAATATAAGTCTGCAAGCAAAACAGAAGCATAATATCACCCTCTACTTCATGTTTCTGAAAAACAGTATTGAAAGGCATGCTGCTTCTTAAGTTAGCAGCGTTTCTCAACCTTGGTGACTTTAAGATGTGTGGACTTCAACTCCCAGAATTCCCCAGCCAATGTCCTGGGAGTTCAAATCCATGCATATTTAAGTCTCCAAGGTTGAGAAACACTGTGTTAGATTAAGTCATAACCAGTAGACATTGATAACTTCTTCCATTGGTTGATTGAATCCTCCTTTTTTAAAACCCATCTAAGCTTGTGGCTCTTGCTGTATCTAAATGCCATAGTTTAACTACATGCTTTGCTTAGTATTTTATCAGCCATTACTGTCCAACCATTTAACTTCTCTGGATGACCCTGGGTTTTAGTCTAAGTGAAGAACATATGTATCAACATAATGCATTGTTTTGTACAATCATACTCCCCTCAAACTAAACCAAGCCCAAAGTTATCGCTTTTCTCCATAAGATATCGCCCCTGCCTCTGGGTGATTTTGGTGTCTTCGGTCGTTTTATCATCACGCATATTTTCTAGTCCTACGACGTAGTAACCAGAACGATGCACAGTATTTCTGATGTTTTCCGTTCCAGAGACTCGCCAGCACGGCATTTCCCCGTCTCACCGACATACGACATTCCGAAACGGTGGCAAAGATTTCTGCCCACGCAAATCAACTATATTTTTCACTCCAAAACGCAACCGTCTCATCTCCTAGCAAACGGCCAGTCGGAGCCACCATCGCACAGTTCTTGCCGCTTTTTGCATGGAGTCCAAAATCAATTTACGCAGGAGCCAACTCCACTTCTTTGAGTGGGACATTACTCCCCGGGAAGTAGAGCAAACGAGCCCTACCCGCGACTTTGGCCGCTACTGCTGCCGCCGCCTCCCGCGACGCTTCCAAAGTCACCCAGTTGCTTCGGGACCCCGCCCCCACGTTCCCTCTGGGAGCGCCCGCTGGCTTCCTCGGCCGCCCATTGGAGCGCGTCCGCGTCACTCACCGGATGTAGTGTAACAGGGAGAGGGGGAGAGGAGAAGCAAGAGTGGAGCAGAGGAGACGGTGGCGGCAGCGGCAGGAGGGGAGGAAGGGGCCGGCCTGCGCCGAGCTTAGCGCTCGCCCCAGAAGGGAAGAGGAAAGAAGCAAGGCGGCTACTTACCTGCCTGGCCGCGCCCTCCGCCGCCGGGCGAGGACTGCAGAGCGAGCCCCCTCCGTAGCAAAGGGTCCCAACGGCCCCCAGACCCCGAGCCAGCGTTTGCCCAAGTGCCTCTCCCCGCCCGCGCTCCGCAGCCATTTTCGTCGCCACCTTGGCTACCGAAGGGCTGACTCACCTCGGCGCTGCGGGGCCCTGGCTCGTCGTCCGGGGGCAGCCCAGCTCTTCTGGCGGCCACCCGCTTTGCCACCCCCGTCCTCCTCCTCCTCCTCCTCCTGCGGCGCCGGCCCGGCCAGTCCAGCCTGGCTCGCTAGTCCCAGGCGAGGACGGGTCCCGGGGCCGGGCCGGGCGCGGTGGCAGAGGAGGAGGCGGCAGCTGCGGCGGCTCCCTCCCTCCCGGCCGTGACCACCATCTTATTAGCACAGGAAATGACATGGCGAACGGAAGAGAGGGGCGTTCGGGGGCCGAGCCCGGGGACCCCCCGAACCCGGAGGAGGAGGGGAAGCAGCGGGGCTGGCGGGCGGGCGGCCGGGTTTCAGACCCAGCCTCGGCGCCTGGGGAGTCGGCCCCCTCCCCAAATGCTCCGCCTCAGCCCCTCTGTTTTTCCACTGGCTCGTTCGCCTGGAAGCCCAACTCCCCCGCTTTTCTCCCCGCCATTCTCGGGTTTCTCCCGCGGCAGCAGGGAAAGGATCTGCCCCAGAAATAGCGCGGCGTCTGCAGCAAATGCTAGCGCACCGGCAACCTGTGTCCAGATTTTTTAAAAATAAAAATCCAATACGCTTCGGTCTCGCCGCCTGTCTCCCCCCAAACCTAAGCGTTGGTGGCCGCTTGGCACGGCTAGCCTTTCTTGGAAAGGGGTGCAACCTGATCCCGCGTGTCTTTACTTGGAAGTAAATCTAACGGAGCTCGCTCTCCGGGAACGTTGTGTTGCCCTATTTTTTTCCAGCCTTTACCTGCCGACTTTGGGAATAGGGAGTTAGGTTTGTTTGCCCTTGCCCCCTCCCGTTTTGATTTTGAACTTGTGCTGGCGCGCACAGCGCGAGGGATGTAAACGATTGACAATTCAGCCTAAAAGATACTCCTAGAAGTAATTCCCCGTTCATCTGGTTGGCTTTGACTCTCAAGGAAAGATGAAGTTACTCACGTTTGCGTAGGAGTGCTAATAAGGCTGTACATAAATAAATGTACAGAGATTTGATATAATGGTAGGGCCAGGCTATGCAACACCCAGTGGAGGAATAGTTGGCATGTTGAATAACCCAAATACAGTCTTAGCATCTCCTGACAAGGCTCCTGCCAGAAGTGCTAGCGAGCCCTCCTAGGCAATATTGTACTGAGCTAGTGGGCCAGTTGATTGGCTAAATTCATACAGCATAACATCATGGACATGCATAGATTTGCCTTTTAGCAGCCACCGTTATGCCGTGTGGCAGTAAATTCTACACATTTGCATAAAAAGTTTGTCTTTAATGTCAATATATTAAGGATTGCATTTCTTCTTGAGATGTCAGTTAAGATAGGAGTATCCTGATTTACACATCAAATTGGACTCCTTGCTGTCAGGTATAGGAGTGTCTTGTTTTTGAATGTAAAATAATATATTGGGGGGAGGGTTATTGTAATAATCTTTGCTGTTATAGACTAATTTACAAGAAAAGTCTGTCCATATTGACAAGGGGGTCTAAAATACATTGCAGAATCCTTAGTGTACTATATTCTGCATATTGGGTGGAACAGATTTTAAATTACAGTACTATATGACAAGTAAATACTGTTAAAATTGTCATGATGCTGTCCTGTATTCTAGTATGAAGGCAGAGGGAAAAATCTTTATTCGCATCTCCACACTTCATAATTTTAAGTCCTAGCCTAATGCCACTTTTTTTTTTTTTACTAAGCTAAAGCCTTCAGTGTTTATGGTCTTTCTACTGAAGGTTTTCCGATTCCTGAATCACCACACGTTGAATCCTCTGCAGGTTTTCATTGGAACTTACTCTAAATTGAATATGCAAAGGTTACTACTGCACAGAGAAATTCTAAAATGTATGAAGAGATTCTGGATAAAGGAAGTGTCCTGACCAGGAATGAAGTTACAAGGATGGATTTTCTATTTTTCCCCTCTAAAAAATCCCTCAACATTAATTTACACACCGCTTCCTGGACTAGATTTTTTCTTGTCTTGGGATCCTAAGTGGAACAAAGGGTCTTTAGATACAGCAGAACCATCGCTTTCTTTCATAAGGCCCAAGCAGGCCCTTTATATCCCTACAGTTGAGATACAGTAGATGAAGGACCTTCAGAAAGGCAAACGCAAATATGCCGATGGAAACACATTTTTTTAAAAAAAAACCCAAACCCTACAAATCCTTACCAAGTTTATCTTACAAATTATAAATTTACTGGCTCACAGATTATAGGAATCAACTAATTTGTTTCAATGCTTGCTTTTTCCCTTTCAGATCTCCAGTTTGAGACAAGGTAACCAGAACAGCACACAGAATTACAAATGAGGGGACACTAATTATAGAATATTTGCCTTCTTATTTTTGAACACTTTGCTTATAGTTTCCCATATTCAGTTTGCCCTTTTCATATGTGTAGCATACTGTTTGCATTTTCAGTGCACATGTTCTTTTTTATTGTGCTCTGAAAATTTCTGGGCTAGCTCCAGTTAGATTAAAAAAAAAACACTTTCCATAAGCAAAAAGCACAATCCACTGATACAGAATCAAATGCACAACAATAACAAATTCAATACAGACCACTAATGGCTGTATATCATTCCAGGCTCAAGACTTTTGTCTATTTGGGAAAAATGCATACAAATGCAGTGTGTTTTAGGAATGATTGTATTAAAAATAATGCATATAAAAGAACTTTGTATATAACTGTAGAAAATATTTTGTCAGTTTTTAAAATAAGTTATAAAAAGTTTAATGGAATAATAAAATGAATGTGAAACTAACTGACAAAATAGGATTAAGATTGATCCTCTTCTAACATTTTTTTTCTTTTTTTAAATTAATTTTTCAAGAAATAATTAAGACACATAATGCAGAATATAAGACTGATAGAATACAAGTCTAAAAAAGAAACAGGAAAAACTAAAATGGTGCAAGAATAAACAAAAAAGCATATAAGACCAGTGTCTTCTGACCTTTTCCAGCACAAGTATAAAAGTACATAAAAGTTAATCTCTTACTATTAATTAAACATTTAGTAACATTATTGCTCTAAAATCAAACCAGTCAATCATCAAAACCTAAAATCAAGACTTCATTCTTTTGTGTTACAAGCAAATAGTCCAAAAAGCAGCTTCCAGATAGAAACGAATCCAGTTACAGTGTTTTCTCTCAGTTTAGCCATTTGTGCCAATTCCATCAACTTAATCATCCAGTCCTCCATTGAGGGAATTTGTGCATCGTTCCATCTTTGAGCATGTAAGAGTCTTGCTGCTGCTATCATATATAAGGACAGAGTTCCATGTTGCTTTTCAAGCTGTTGGTCCATCAAATCCAAGAGAAACAGCTCCGGTTTCAATTGTAAGTCCACTTGAAGAATCTTTTGAATAGTACTACATATTTGGTTCCAGAATTTCTTAGCTTTCCCACAAGTCCACCACAAATGATAGAAAGTTCCTTCCCCCTGTAAACATTTCCAATGAACGTTTGATACCCCATTATACATTTTAGACAGTTTATCAGGAGTTAAATACCAATGGTACATCATTTTATAAAAATTCTCTTTCAAATTATAATTCAAAGTAAATTTCATATGTTTGTTCCACATATTGTCCCATTGTTCAAGCATAATATTGTACCCAAAATTCTTAGCCCATTTAATCATACAGTCTTTAACATATTCATCTTCTAAGTTCAATTGCAACTTTTTATACATTTTCTTAATAAGATGCTCATCGTTTGTACAAAGTTCCATTTCAAATTGTGTTTTTTTCATGAACAAAATTATGTACTTTCTTATCCAAATTAAACCATTCTGACAATTGTGCACATTTAAACCAGTGACAAGTATAACCTTCCAATTCTAGTTGTTCCCTTGTTTTAAGTTTAGGTATCCCTTCTTCAAAGTTCAGCAGGTCTTCATATCTCAACCAGCTTGGTTTACCTGTCATCTCTTCTGAAAAAAGTTTCTTGAGGTAACAACCACATACGTACATTAGGAGACAATATTTGTTTATATTTATTCCAAACCGTCACTATGGCACGCCTAACAAAACAATTTTTAAAATCTTTTATTAGCTGTAACTTGATCATACCACAAATAGGCTTGCCATCCAAACTGGAGATCATGTCCTTCTAATTCCAATAATTTTATGTCCTTCAAGGTCACCCAATCCTTCATCCATAGCAAACAACAGGCAGCAAAATACAATTTCAAATTAGGCAAACCTAGACCCCCTCGTTCTTTGGCATCTTGTAACAATTTATACTTGATTCTTGGTTTCTTCCCTTGCCAAATGAACTTAGAGATATCTTTCTGCCATTGTTTAAACGGTAGATCTGTTGTCAAAATTGGTATTGTTGGGAATAAAAACAACATTCTTGGCAAAACTTCCATCTTAATCACAGATATCCGACCCATCATTGACAGTTGTACTTTTTCCCATCTTAATTAGTCTTTCTTAACATCACCCCACAGTTCAACATAATTATTCTGAAAGAACATATTACTTGTGTTTGATAATGTCACCCCCAAATATCTGACCTTTCTTTCAATTATAAAACCAGTCTTGTCCATCAACATTTCTTGATTGTGTGCAGTCATATTCTTGATCAACATCTTTGTTTTTTGTTTATTTACTTTGAATCCAGCTAATGGCCCAAATTCCTTTAATTTTTTCATCAGATGTTCAACATTCAAAGGGTCTTGTATTAAAACTAAATCATCAGCAAAGGCCCTCAATTTGAAGACCTCCTCCTTAATATTCAAACCGTTTATTTGATCATCTTGTCTAATGTCTCTATTCAGGACCAAAACTAGGATAAAGAGTAAAGGTGATAAAGGATATCCTTGCCTTGTTCCTTTTTGTATGTGGCAGGGCTCAGTTAAATCACCATTTATGATAATACACACTTTTTGAGGCACATAAATTGATTTAATTCCTTGTATAAAATTGTCTCCAAACTCTATATTTTCCAAAACTTTGAACATAAAAGTCCAGTTCAAATTGTCAAAGGCCATCTCTGCATCTAGAAAGATGAGAGCTGCTTGCTGTTCATTGTGGTGTTGTAAATATTCTATAATGTCCAAAACTATTCTCACATTGTCTCTTAATTGCCTTTTGGGTAGAATCCTGCATTGATCTTGGTGAATAAAGTCCTGTAAAATTTTCTTCATTCTTTCAGCCAATATTGAAGCAAATATTTTGTAGTCATTGTTCAACAAAGAAATTGGTCTATAATTCTTAGTTAAGAGTGGTCTCTTGGCTTTCTTTTGGTAAGAGTGCAACATTGGCTTCTTTCCAAAAAGGCATGCAGAGCCCTGCAAAATAGAATTCATCAATCTTTGAAAGGACTGAAGAAGCTGATCCTCAAAGTACCTATAATACAATGCTAGCAAGCCATCTGGACCTGGTGCTTTCCCCAGTTATGTTCTTTTTATGGCTTCCACTATTTCAAAAGTAGTTATAGGATTGTTCATTGATAATTTCTGTGATTGTGAGAGTTTTGGTAATTTTTGTTTCTCCAAATACTCATATATCATTTTCTTTTCTCTTTCCTTCCTTAATTTATAGGCCAACCATCTTCCAGGTTTATTGGCAAACTCAAAGTGTCTCTGTTTAACATAATTCAATTTTGTTTCAATTTCCCTCACAGTCAACATAGATAATTGTTGGTGCAATAATTTAAGTTGATGTAAAATACCAGTGTCTGTTGTTTTTTTCTGTAAATTTCTTTTACTTTAATTTGATCCAAGCTGGTCAATTTTTTTGTTGAGACTTCTTTTTTATATTATAGTTATGGTAAATAAGATGACCTCTCATAACTTCCTTACTGGTATCCCAGACAGTTTTTAGGTCAGTCCCTTTGCCCAAATTGATATCAAAAAAATATTTTAAACTCCTCTGGCAATGCATGCTTTTTGGGGGGGCTTGACAGGCTTTTGACTGCTGCCCAGAGCCTGTTCATGTGAAGAAAAAGCTCAGAATCACCCCATCTGCGCTCCAAAACATCGTCTTGCGGCCAGAGAATTGCAGCGTTCACAACCATCTGGTAAGAGGCAACGGGAAACAAGGGACCCCATCATTTCCACGCCACATTTGCAGCCTTAAAGGGACAGTAGGTCAAGACCCACATTTCTAAATCATCCAGTTTAGATATATATTTTTTAAAGTTTACATGCCCCAAGAGAGGCTTTCTACATCAAGAAAAAGAATCTGGCCGAGCTGCCCTCCAAACGCAGACCACCCAGGGCTTGAAGAATGGCTTTGGGGCAGCTCCCACCTGGACCTGCAGCCATGGTCAAGGCAAGCTGAAACTTAGCTGACCTTGGAAATTCACAGTTCCCCATGCCTGGACAATACAGTTCAACTCTTCTTTAAAAAGAAAAAGATTTTTTCTAAGGGAGAAGTGGAGCCCGTGCACGCATGCGCCCTGGTCCAGCCCAGCCGCTGCCCCGTGCGGATCTCACTCGCTTTGTGGTCTTTACTCACCCCTGCTGACCACCCCAATAGCTCCAAACAGCTGCCAAGCTGGAGGACCGGCAGAAGGGAGACCTCAGGATAGATTGTCAGCAATGTTTTGAAACTTAACTGTTGAACACTCAAACTTGGTTCTGTAGTTTATGTTTGGGGCGAAAAGAACCGAAAGCTGAACTGTGGATTTCTTTTATAGCAGCAGAGGACTATATATTTTTTCTGGATTTAATTGGCAGTATCTTTATTGTGGGAGTCTTCCTTGTTTAAGCTTAATTTCCTTTTCAGATGTCTTGTCTAATCATGGGGTGATTGTGTTTTTGTTGTTTATTCATTTAGTCGCTTCCGACTCTTCGTGACTTCATGGACCACCCCACGCCAGAGCTTCCTGTCGGTCATCAACACCCAGAGCTCCCCCAGGGACGAGTCCGTCACCTCTAGAATATCATCCATCCACCTTGCCCTTGGTCGGCCCCTCTTCCTTTTACCCTCCACCCTCCCTAGCATCAGGATCTTCTCCAGGGTGTCCTGTCTTCTCATTATGTGGCCAAAGTATTTCAGTTTTGCCTTTAATATCATTCCCTCAAGTGAGCAGTCTGGCTTTATTTCCTGGAGGATGGACTGGTTTGATCTCCTTGCAGTCCAAGGCACTCTCAGAATTTTCCTCCAACACCACAGTTCAAAAGCATCGATCTTCCTTCTCTCAGCCTTCCTTATGGTCCAGCTCTCGCAGCCATATGTTACTACGGGGAACACCATTGCTTTAACTATGCGGACCTTTGTTGTCAGTGTGATATCTCTGCTCTTAACTATTTTATCGAGATTTGTCATTGCTCTTCTCCCAAGGATTAAGTGTCTTCTGATTTCCTGACTGCAGTCAGCATCTGCAGTAATCTTCGCACCTAGAAATACAAAGTCTCACTGGTTCTACATTTTCTCCCTCTATTTGCCAGTTATCAATCAAGCTGGTTGCCATAATCTTGGTTTTTTTGAGGTTTAGCTGCAGGCCAGCTTTTGCACTTTCTTCTTTCACCTTCATCGTAAGGCTCCTCAGTTCCTCTTCGCTTTCAGCCATCAGTGGTCTCATCTGCATATCTGAGATTGTTAATGTTTCTTCCAGCGATTTTAACTCCAGCCTTGGATACCTCAAGCCCAGCACATCGCATGACGTGTTCTGCATACAAGTTGAATAGGTAGGGTGAGAGTATACAGCCCTGCCGTACTCCTTTCCCAATCTTAAACCAGTCCGTTGTTCCATGGTCTGTTGTTACTGTTGCTACTTGGTCGTTATACAGATTCTTCAGGAGGCAGACAAGATGACTTGGTATCCCCATACCGCTAAGAACTTGCCACAATTTGTTATGGTCCACACAGTCAAAGGCTTTAGAATAGTCAATAAAACAGAAATATATGTTCTTCTGAAACTCCCTGGCTTTTTCCATTATCCAGCGGATATTGACAATTTGGTCTCTAGTTCCTCTGCCTTTTCTAAACCCAGCTTGTACATCTGGCAATTCTCGCTCCATGAATTGCTGAAGTCTACCTTGCAGGATCTTGAACATTACCTTACTGGCATGTGCAATGAGTGCCACTGTTCGATAGTTTGAACATTCTTTAGTGTTTCCCTTTTTTGGTATGGGGATATAAGTTGATTTTTTCCAATCTGATGGCCATTCTTGTGTTTTCCAAATTTGCTGGCTTATAGCATGCATTACCTCGACAGCATCATCTTGCAAGATTTTGAACAGTTCAGCTGTGATACCATCGTCTCCTGCTGCCTTGTTATTAGTGATGCTTCTTAAGGCCCATTCAACCTCACTCTTCAGGATGTCTGGCTCTAGCTCACTGACCACACCGTCAAAGCTATCCCCGATATTGTTATTCTTCCTATACAGGTCTTCTGTATATTCTTGCCACCTTTTCTTGATCTCTTCTTCTTCTGTTAGGTCCTTGCCATCTTTGTTTTTTATCATACCCATTTTGGCCTGGAATTTTCCTCCGATGTTTCTAATTTTATGGAAGGGGTCTCTTGTCCTTCCTATTCTGTTGTCTTCTTCCACTTCCACGCATTGCTTGTTTAAAAATAATTCCTTATCTCTTCTGGCTAGCCTCTGGAATTTTGCACTGAATTGGGCATATCTCCCCCTATCACTGTTGCCTTTTGCTTTCCTTCTTTCTTGGGCTACTTCTAGTGTCTCAGCAGACAGCCATTTTGCCTTCTTGGTTTTCTCTTTCTTTGGGATGTATTTTGTTGCTCCCTCCTGAACAATGTTGCGAACTGCTGTCCATAGTTCTTCCGGGACCCTATCTACTAAGTCCAGTCCCTTAAATCTATTCTTCACCTCCACTGCATATTCCTTAGGAATATTAGTGAGCTCATATCTAGCTGATCTGTGGGTCTTCCCTAATCTCTTTAGTCTGATCCTAAATTGTGCAATAAGAAGTTCGTGATCGGAACTACAGTCAGCTCCAGGTCTTGTTTTTACCGACTGTATAGATGTCCGCCACCTTTGGCTGCAAAGGATGTAGTCAATCTGGTTTCGGTGTTGTACATCTGGTGAAGTCCATGTATAAAGCCGTCTCTTAGGTTGTTGGAAGAGAGTGTTTGTTATGCAGAGTGAGTTGTCTTGGCAAAATTCTATCAGCCTATGTCCTGCTTCATTTTGTTCTCCCAGGCCATGCTTACCTGTAATTTCAGGTGTCATTTGACTGCCCACCTTAGCATTCCAGTCTCCCGTGATGAAAATAACGTCTCTTTTAGGCGTGTTGTCCAGTAGGTGCTGCAGATCCTCATAGAACTGCTCTACTTCAGCTTCTTCAGCATCTGTGGTTGGGGCGTATATTTGGATCACTGTGATGTTAGATGGCTTGCCCTGAATTCGAATTGAGATCATTCTGTCCTTTTTTGGATTGTATCCAAGCTCTGCTTTAGCCACTTTACGATTAATTATGAAGGCTACTTCATTTCTTCTGTGGTCCTCTTGTCCACAGTAGTAGATCTGGTGGTCATTTGATGTGAAGTGGCCCATTCCAGTCCATTTCAGTTCACTGACACCCAAAATGTCTATCTTTAATCTTGACATCTCACCAATAACCACATCCAATTTGCCCCGGCTCATAGATCTTACATTCCAGGTTCCAATGGTGTGTTGATCCTTAGAACGTCGGATTCGCCGTTCACCACCAGCACCGTCGGCCGCTAGCTGTCCTTTCGGCTTTGAGCTAACTGCGTCATCACGTCTGGGGCTAGTTGAACTCATGCTCTGTTCCTCCCCAGTAGCATTTTGACCATCTTCCGACCTGGGAGTCTCATCTTCCGATGGTATACCGACATATCTCTGGTTGTACTGATCCATTTAGTTTTCACGGCAAGAATACTGAGGTGGGTTGCCATTACCTTCCCCAGGGATCGCATTTAGTCTGACCTCTCTGTCATGACCTTCCCGTCTTGGGTGGCCCTTCACGGTTTAGCTCATGGCATCATTGAGGTGCTCAAGCTCCAGCACCACGACAAGGTAACGATCCTTTGCTGAAGGGGTGATTGTGTACCTCCCTGTAAACTTAAATACAATGTACTCTGAACTCATACTAACAATATAAAGAATCAAAATAACATTTGATTAACTATGTACAGAAAAAATAAGATAGGAAGCATAGTTACTAATTGGACATGCTTACAAATGACCTTGAAACATAATTGAAAAGCTAAAAACTAAAAGCATATTGCTGACAATTTACAAGCCCCCAAAAAGCTGATTTAAATGAAAGCATGGTTTTCAACCTCATGGCTAATATTCAGTAGTTCTTATTTTAAATTCAGGTTAGTGGAACAGGTGTGGGGTGGTGGTTTTTGGTTCCTTCAAGTCACTGTTAACCCCTGGAGACTGCCTGGACTAGTCTGCATTTTCTTGGAAAGGTTTTGAAAGTGGTTTGCCATTGCCTGCTTCCTAGGGCTGAGTGAGAGAGACTAGCCCAAGGTCACCCAGCTGGCTTCATGCCTAAGGCAGGGCTAGAAGTCATGGTTTCCCAGTCTCTAGCCCAGTGCCTGAATCACTACACCAAACTGGCTCTCTGTGCAACTAATAATACAGCTTCACTAGTTTTAGCTTAGTGGAATTTTGAACCCAACCATGGTTGTTTATAATTTATTTTTACATTAAAATAATAACCATCTTTCTTACCCGTCATCCACGTAATGCAAATATCATTCAATTAGTAGCCTAATGATTCTGTCTCTCTGTTCTCCACTCTGTCCTCTGCTCCATTTTCTTTCCATACCAAAAGTATCTTTGCATGTGGCATCATTTAAAATGTTCAGATATTTTGAAATGCATCTTCATTCCTGGAAAAGAGTATGTGACATTTGCCCCTGCCCCTCCATGTTTCTTCCCACCTCTTCAAATTCTTGCTAATTCATTTCTAACTTCCATAGAGTTACATTCAATTAATTACTAACCATTGTATATGTCTCCTTTCCCCACTTCCCAGTCTTCTTCAGAGCTCTACTTAGAAATCCTCTGCTGGATTCTTGGGCTTCTGTTTAAAATATTCGCATTCATATCACACCCAGGGACTCTGAAGGCTTATGTTTATAATCAATGCATTCAGACATTCTATCAATCATCAGCCCGTTTCCAAAGGGCAGATAAATAGATGAGATGGGGAAAATAAGAATTTTTGTTCAACTTTTATTCTGTATAGTTAGTCCCTAATCTCAAGATGAATAACAAGGGCAGTAACTGATGGGTCAGCTAACATAACATTGATAGTTTTCATGGTCAGCAAACAGCCTACCTTTTCTATGTAAGTGAATGCAGCATGGTAATATGAATGTCAGAATAGTTAAAAGAAATCCATACAGTATAGTGCCTATTTGGATGTACATTAAGCCCTAAGACCAGAGGCTTGGATATGATCTGGCCATCTGGAAGATAACTTTAGTGTGAACCAAGCTATGATTTTACTATGAAGTACAAATTCAGCCATTTATGCTATAGTTAGTATATATAATTCAAAAGTGAACCTGTATGCTTTTTTTTTTTTTTTGGTGGGATGGAATAATACCATTTTCAGTTTGTGTTTGGTCCATCTTGATTAGCCATGAAGTACCCGAACTTGTGAGAACCTATTAACTGCCTAAATAATGGTCAACTATATAATTTGGCATAGTGGAAGCATCTAAACACTGCAACCCTGGATACTGTAATCTTGGTAAATTGTCTTGGACTGTATTTTTAGTTTACCTTTAGCCTGCAATGCATTGGGACATTCCTATGTAAATCTCATAGAAATATGTGGGAACGTAGAAGCAGCTCAATATCCATTAAAATTTGGTAGTTAATATACAGCGTATTTCAAACTCTCAATATGTTTTTTAAAAGTTTAGGTCTTTATGTTCTCTTGTTTTTTAAAGAAATATTTTGGTCTCTGATCATCTATTTTAATAATCTCAGCAAGCAACAAAAAGGCTTAATAACTGGCCTTAAATTGTTGGCAATCTAAATAGCCAAGAAAATTAACTGACACTGTGGATTAAGTTCAATCAAACAATATCCTTCGCATGATTCATTGCTATTACTTTAATCCATTAGCTATTCGGCTGCAGCATAAACAAACTAAATTATTAGAAGTTAATTTGTTATGTGCTATTGCTGGTACACAGATTTAAATAAGAAAAAAAAAAGCTCATTAGCAATACAGGACAGATTTGGTAAAGAAAAAAATTTTAAATGCTTCCATAGTCAGTGCTATTTAATTTGGTGTTTATTCATCCATATAAGAACTAGCTAATAAAATAGCAGACGACATCTGGTGAGCTATTTTAGCTATATATGCATTGTTAATGTATGTGACATTGTACAACAGCAGTATCTAATGCCTTATGTCAACACTAAAGCACATAGTTACTTAAACTGCAGCCCTCTATATATTCATCTGTATAATGCCATCAGACTGAATGAAGATTAAATATCGTAGACCTGTCTTCACACTGATCTTAATATTAATAAAACATACTAGCAGAAGATTTTCAGATTTATTCTGAAGTCTTGTTGCTCATATATTAACAATATAGCAAAAATAAGTAAACTTAGTGTAACATGTCATGCAAGTAACTGTATATAAGCACATCTATACTAGTGTACGTTGTTACAAATTTTTCCCTGTTCCGTTCATAGGCATACATACAGTACGTCATTCGCTGACCCTAGGGACACAAGTGCCAACCTCTCCCCATTGCTTCTCCTACTCTGGGGGTTACAGTCTTCCCTAGCCAAAGAGCAGAGGACGGCAGAGAGAAGAATGACACCCAGTCCTGGAGTACAGCAGGTTTGTTTATTGGAAAGCATACATTCTCACATTCAATAAACTCATGAATTTCTTTGCAAAACACTCTCTTGGCATTAAGGTTCCCAATGAATACCAAGAGGTTTTCCAATAACAGAGTTTATATGCCCCCCATCCCCCATGACTACATACCAAGTCTAGAGTGTTGGGAGAAGTCAAGTCTGGATCCTGAAGCTTCTTGGTTCCATCACCTTTTATATGCAGGACTGTAGCCCATGCCCTGGGATTGAAGGCCCTTTTCCTTTTTTTGGACTTACTTTGCATCCTGTTGGCCTGGTGTCCTTTCAGACATGCATGTACAACTGAGCCAGTGGTTTTTTACTCCATCCCCTTTGGTGCTTTTCTGCACTTCACCTATACTTCCATTTTGCGGTTGCCTCTCCTCTCAGGCTGTCTGCCTTGGGGAACTTCACCTTTCAGGCTGACTGCAGCTTGCAACAGAATCTCCGTATTTCATCCTGGCCTCTTTTATTTCAGCAGGATGATGATGATGATGATGATGATGATGATGATGATGATGATGATAGTCTGGCTTGATGCCTTTGGGGCTAGGGCTTTCTCACAACATCTGATTGACATTATAGAGGGATTTAGGGTAGATGTACAGTATGAATATTAATATATTTACCTGAAAGGAAGAGTAGGATTTTTTTTCTTGCAAATAATTTATTTTTAAAAAGAACTATCTTAGATTGGTTGACAATATAATAGTACAGGCAGATAAACTGTTCTCACTCATTTTCCCTTTGGGGACAGGATCATCTTAAATTCAAAGTTGTTTTCCTTTGGGGAGATTCCATAGATGCTGGACCCATGACAATTGAGCTCAAAGACATATAGTTTGTTTATATCATTTATATCCTGCTCAGCTGGAAAAATTCTGGGTAGCTCATGTAGAATAGAACTTTAAAACAATATATATAGACCAATAATGAAAATTTCAGACCTCTAAAAAGCATTAAAACTGATTGTGTGACAGGTATTATGCAAAGAATTGTTCATTCATTCAGTCGCTTCCGACTCTTCGTGACTTCATGGTCCAGCCCACGCCAGAGCTTCCTGTCGGTCGTCACCACCCCCAGCTCCCCCAGGGACGAGTCCATCACCTCTAGAATATCATCCATCCATCTTGCCCTTGCTCGGCCCCTCTTCCTTTTGCCCTCCACTCTCCCTAGCATCAGCATCTTCTCCAGGGTGTCCTGTCTTCTCATTATGCGGCCAAAGTATTTCAGTTTTGCCTTTAATATCATTCCCTCAAGTGAGCAGTCTGGCTTTATTTCCTGGAGGATGGACTGGTTTGGTCTTCTTGCAGTCCAAGGCACTCTCAGAATTTTCCTCCAGCACCATAGTTCCAAAGCATCTATCTTCCTTTTCTCAGCCTTCCTTATGGTCCAGCACTCGCAGCCATATGTTACTACGGGGAACACCATTGCATTAACTATGCGGACCTTTGTTGTCAGTGTGATGTCTCTGCTCTTAACTACTTTATCGAGATTTGTCATTGCTCTTCTCCCAAGGATTAAACATCTTCTGATTTCCTGACTGCAGTCAGCATCTGCAATAATCTTCGCACCTAGAAATACAAAGTCTTTCACTGCCTCTATGTTTTCTCCCTCTATTTGCCAGTTATCAATCAAGCTGGTTGCCATAATCTTGGTTTTTTTGAGGTTTAGCTGCAAGCCAGCTTTTGCACTTTCTTCTTTCACCATCCTAAGGCTCCTCAGTTCCTCTTCGCTTTCAGCCATCAAAGTGGTATCATCTGCATATCTGAGATTGTTAATGTTTCTTCCAGTGATTTTAACTCCAGCCTTGGATTCCTCAAGCCCAGCAAGTTGCATGATGTGTTCTGCGTACAAGTTGAATAGGTAGGGTGAGAGTATACAACCCTGCCGTACTCCTCTCCCAGTCTTAAACCGGTCCGTTGTTCCGTGGTCTGTTCTTACTGTTGCTACTTGGTCGTTATATAGATTCCTCAGGAGGCAGACAAGATGACTTGGTATCCCCATACCGCTAAGAACTTGCCACAATTTGTTATGGTCCACACAGTCAAAGGCTTTAGAATAGTCAATAAAACAGAAATAGATGTTTTTCTGAAACTTCCTGGCTTTTTCCATTGTCCAGTGGATATTGGCAATTTGGTCCCTAGTTCCTCTGCCTGTTCTAAACCCAGCTTGTACATCTGGCAATTCTCGCTCCATGAATTGCTGAAGTCTACCTTGCAGGATCTTGAGCATTACCTTACTGGCATGTGAAATGAGTGCCACTCTTCGATAGTTTGAACATTCCTTAGTGTTTCCCTTTTTTGGTATGGGGATATAAGTTGATTTTTTCCAGTCAGATGGCCATTCTTGTGTTTTCCAAATTTGCTGGCATATACCATGCACTACCTTAACAGCATCATCTCACAAGATTTTGAACAAATCAGCTGGGATACCGTCGTCTCCTGCTGCCTTGTTATTAGCGATGCTTCTTAAGGCCCATTCAACCTCACTCTTCAGGATGTCTGGCTCTAGCTCACTGACCACACCGTCAAAGCTATCCCCGATATTGTTATCCTTCCTATACAGGTCTTCTGTATATTCTTGCCACCTTTTCTTGATCTCTTCTTCTTCTGTTAGGTCCTTGCCATCTTTGTTTTTGATCATACTCATTTTTGCCTGGAATTTACCTCCAATGTTTCTAATTTTCTGGAAGAGGTCCCTTGTCCTTCCAATTCTATTGTCTTCTTCCACTTTTGCGCATTGCTTGTTTAAAAATAATTCCTTATCTCTTCTGGCTAACCTCTGGAATTTTGCATTGAATTGGGCATATCTCCCCCTATCGCTGTTGCCTTTTGCTTTCCTTCTTTCTTGGGCTACTTCTAGTGTCTCAGCAGACAGCCATTTTGCCTTCTTGGTTTTCTCTTTCTTTGGGATGTATTTTGTTGCCACCTCCTGAACAATGTTGCAAACTTCTGTCCATAGTTCTTCCGGGACCCTATCTACTAAGTCCAGTCCCTTAAATCTATTCTTCACCTCCACTGCATATTCCTTAGGAATATTAGTGAGCTCATATCTAGGTGATCTGTGGGTCTTCCCTAATCTCTTTAGTCTGATCCTAAATTGTGCAATAAGAGGTTTGTGATCTGAACTACAGTCAGCTCCGGGTCTTGTTTTTACTGACTGTATAGATGTCCGCCACCTTTGGCTGCAAAGGATGTAGTCAGTCTGATTTCGGTGTTGTCCATCTGGTGAAGTCCATGTATAAAGCCATCTCTTAGGTTGTTGGAAGAGAGTGTTTGTTATGCAGAGTGAGTTGTCTTGGCAAAATACTATCAGCCTATGTCCTGCTTCGTTTTGTTCTCCCAGGCCATGCTTACCTGTAATTCCAGGTGTCATTTGACTGCCCACCTTAGCATTCCAGTTTCCTGTGATTAAAATGACGTCTCTTTTAGGCGTGTTGTCCAGTAGGTGCTGCAGATCCTCATAGAACTGCTCTACTTCAGCTTCTTCAGCCTCTGTGGTTGGGGCATATATTTGGATCACTGTGATGTTAGATGGCTTGCCCTGAATTCGAATTGATTATCATTCTGTCATTTTTTGGATTGTATCCAAGCACTGCTTTAGCCACTTTACTATTAATTATGAAGGCTACTCCATTTCTTCTGTGGTCCTCTTGTCCACAGTAGTAGATCTGGTGGTCATTTGATGTGAAGTGGCCCATTCCAGTCCATTTCAGTTCACTGACGCCCAAAATGTCTATCTTTAATCTTGGCATCTCACCAATAACCACATCCAATTTGCCCTGGCTCATAGATCTTACATTCCAGGTTCCAATGGTGTGTTGATCCTTAGAACATCGGATTCTCCGTTCACCACCAGCACCGTCGGCCGCTAGCCGTCCTTTCGGCTTTGAGCTAGTGCGTCATCACGTCTGGGGCTAGTTGAGCTCATCCTCTGTTCCTCCCCAGTAGCATTTTGACCATCTTCCGACCTGGGGGTCTCATCTTCCGATGGTATACTGACATATCTCTGGTTGTACTGATCCATTTAGTTTTCACGGCAAGAATACTGGGGTGGGTTGCCATTACCTTCCCCAGGGATCGCATTTAGTCTGACCTCTCTGTCACGACCTTCCCGTCTTGGGTGGCCCTTCACGGTTTAGCTCATGGCATCATTGAGGTGCTCAAGCTCCAGCACCACGACAAGGTAACGATCCTTTGCTGAAGTATGCAAAGAATACACAATTATTATTATTTAATAATAATAGTAATAATAATTGTCTTGAAATAGTGGGGTCTTCAAGGTACTCCTGAACATTAACATTTTAGGGAATCTCTGGGAATATTTTACTTGAGACAGATGGAGCTGCTACTGTGAAGCCCTGCCACTGAGCTCCCATTCCCTATCTTCCCAGTAGAGGGGAGGGGAGCATTCCCTCTAGGGTTGTTTAACAGATTGAGTAGATCCTTTATTACAGAAAATAACAAAACAAAATGAAGACCACCATTAATGAAATACAGGCTTCTCTTGCTTTGTGCTAGGGTTACATTTCATGAAAACTTTGGATAAGGTGAATTGCATAAAGCCAGACACTGAGGTTATGGGTTATGGTGTGAAATTTTGTATTGCAAATGCATTTTATTCCAACATGTGTTATATGTACAATGAAAGCATGTTCTCCATCTTCTATAGCTGGATTTCTAATATGCGGGATTGTGGCTAACAAAGAGGTAGAATATGTCACAGCACTATGAATTTTATTAGCATTCTTGTTGCTGTATGTTGTGTCCAGTCGGTTCGCCCAGGGTAAAAAGGGCTGAGGATTTTTTACCAGCTTTGGTGCTACATTACATGTCCAGCTCTCTTCAGTGTTAGGTCCTTTTCATGATAGGGAAGGAGGTTGGACAAGTTGTTGACGGCCTTTTTGACCCCACTGTAACAGTACAGGTAGTCCTTGCTTAAGAACCCTAATTCGGACCGGAATTTATGTTGTTAAGCAAAGCAGTCATTCGGTGAAACATCACATGACCTCACCACTTAGTGATGGCATTTCTGGTAGTCCAGGTTGTGGTTGTTAGGAGAGGACCATACCATCGTTAGGCAAGGACCTCACACTTCCCTGCATGAACTGCCAGCTCCATCCCGCTGCCTCCTTTCCAGCTGGGCCTGGCAAGCTCCTTTTGGCAGACGAGGCTCTGCTGCCCTGCCATGCCTGCCTATCTCCCCCCATCTCTGCCTTTTGGCTGCCATGCACTCCACTGCAACGATCTACCTCCCCCCGCCCCCCCCCGGCCTTCATCATCTTCTTCCTCCCACTGTTGATGAGGCACATCTGGCCAAGGCAGCTGCTGGCCCTACGTGACACCTCCACAACGTCTCACTACACACATTCCCTGGATATCACCAATGTATTTAATAGGCATAGGTTAATTTAATAGCATAGGTTCCAATACCAAAATGAAAATTAAGGAAGAAAAAGCACATCCTTGACACTTTCTGTGTTGCATTTTAATTAATGGTGTGACAATCCCTTTAGTAATTATTCAAGCAGAGGATTTAGAGTTCTAAATTGTTTTCCAAGAAATAGATACTATAGGAAATCTAAACTAAATATAAAATAGGAAAATAATAAAATAAAATAATAAAATAAAATAAAATAAAATAGGAAAATAGGAGGAGGAAGGAGTATTAGGTATGTTCGCCTCCTTGAGTTATTTATAAAAATAATAAAGGGATAGAAAAAAAAACGAATGAATAAAATAAATAAATAAACTTCATCTTTTTTCTTGTTTTTTAATTTTAATTTTATTAAACACATACATACATAGCTTTATAAACTTATATCCAACCTCTATTACTTTACCTATAAATTCAATAATTATAATTATAATATAAAACCTTGGAACATGCACCCCACCCCCAGGACCAATATTTTACTTCATCATTCCTCTTTCCAGAAATAAAATAATTCTTGTGAAGGTGTACATCCTTTCCCTTTTAATAAAACAAATTCTACAAATATATTCCATATCTCTGCAAAATCATTTCAACTCTGTAACCCCCTTCTAACTTTAATATTACTCGCTAACTTACATTAATTGCAATATCCCACACTTCTTTATACCATTCCTCTATTTGATAATCACCTTTTACCTTCCATTTTCTAGCAATCATTAACCTTGCCACCCTCAATAGATTTGTAATTAAATCTTTAGAAGCTTGAGTGCATCTAACCTTGTCATACATTGACAACAATGCTATATCTGGACATACCTCCAAATTTATCCCGGTTATCTCATTTATCTCTTTAAATACCAATTGCCAAAACTTCTGTTCCTGTTTGCAACTCCACCATATGTGGTGGTAAGTGCCAGATTCCTGGCATCCCCTCCAGCATAATATTGAATATTTCTTATTTATTTGATTTAATCTTACAGGTGTCAAGTACCATCTCCAAACCAATTTTTTTTAAAAAAATCCTTTATCCTTACATAGTTTTAAAAATATGCATATCCCATATCTTCCCCCAACTCTGATTACTTATTTGTTGTGTTAAATCATAATCCCATACTGATTTAAGATAATCCTGTTGATCTTCAATTTCTAATAATATCTTATAAATTTCACTTGTTTCACCTTTTATAACTATTTTCTTCTTTATCTTCTTTCTCTAAAATCATCTTCTCAAATCTTGTATAGCCTCTACATTCTTTATTTTCATTTATCCACTTCTTAATCCATTTCTCTAATTGTATACAATTAAGCCAAGATAATCTTTCTTCCCCTTAATACCTCTCTTATTTGATCTTTACTATTCATTTCTTTCACCCAATCCTTTATTTGAGGTATTTTCTTCTCCCTCAATTCCTTTTCCAATTCCTTCTATAAATAAACCTCCTCTTCATTTGAACTAAACAATTTGAATCATATCAAAGACTTTTTCTGCATCCAGCAGTGCAAATACTGCTGATTCATGCTTATCAGCATACTAAGCTATTACAACAAACAAGAGTCTAATATTATCTGAGGCTTGTCACCCCTTCATGAAACAAGATTGTGCTGGATGAATTATTGTGGATAATACTTTCTGTAATCTCCTTGCCAAAGTAGCTGTTAAAATATTACTGTTGACATTTAACAGAGATATTGGGCAAGCCATTGGGTCTTACCAGCTTTCTAAATTACAGTTATATAAGCTTCATAATATGAAGCTGGCAGGGCCTCTTTTTCATATATATCCAACAGTGTAACAGCTTCTCTCTCCTTGAATCTTTTGGTACCACTCTACAGTTATTTCATCTGGTCCAGGAATCTTTCCAGATTTCATCATATCAATAGATTTCATTTCACTTTCCAATTTAGGGATGTAGCTATATCCCACAACTGTGTAGTCAAAATTTCTGGAAGGTTTATTTCATTTATAAAAAAACATGCTTATGTTCACTGGATATATCAATATTTGCAGAATATTTATAAAGAGAAAATTGATTTCATTATAATCACTGTGAGTTTATGCTTATAAAATCCCTTATCATAGATATTATCTTGCTATGTTTCAAAGAAGAAACCAATAATATCCTAGGTTTTTCCCAGTACATTTGTTTCATTAGTTTCAAGAATATTCTGTATCTGATGCAAAATTGATCAACCTCCCTCTTAACTATGATCTATAATCATATTTTGACAATCATACCAAGAGACTAATCTGGAGGGAAACTACAGTCTATCTCAGGCAACAGGGGGCAACTTCTTGCTTTTTAACCAGCTGGAGGGCCCCAGGTGATGCCATTAAAAGAGACAGGATTGTTTTTTTTTTAGTCTAATATTTCTTTTGTGGTAGGATCCCAGGAGACTGGAGGTCTACATGCAGCTACAGGTTGCTGGTTGCTCATCCCATTCTATCTGTTTGTTTGTTTGTTTATATTTATTAAGTGTTTTAGATAAGTTAAAGACAAATCTAAAGAAAAAAGAAAGAAAAGAAAAGAGAAACTAAAGTTATGAAATATGACTTCTGACCTCTTCAACAGATAATTGTTGTTGTTGTTTATTCGTTTAGTTGCTTCTGACTCTTCGTGATTTCATGGACAAGCCCACGCCAGAGCTTCCTGTCGGTCGTCAACACACCCAGCTCCCCCAGGGACGAGTCCGTCACCTCTAGAATATCATCTGTCCATCTTGCCCTTGGTCGGCCCCTCTTCCTTTTGCCTTCCACTCTCCCTAGCATCAGCATCTTCTCCAGGGTGTCGTGTCTTCTCATTATCTGGCCAAAGTATTTCAGTTTTGCCTTTAATATCATTCTCTCAAGTGAGCAGTCTGGCTTTATTTCCTGGAGTATGGACTGGTTTGATCTTCTTGCAGCCCAAGGCACTCTCAGAATTTTCCTCCAACTCCACAGTTCAAAAGCATCTATCTTCCTTCTCTCAACCTTCCTTATCGTCCAGCTCTCGCAGCCATATGTTACTACGGAGATCACCATTGCATTAACTATGCGGACCTTTGTTGTCAGTGTGATGTCTCTGCTCTTAACTATTTTATCGAGATTTGTCATTGCTCTTCTCCCAAGGATTAAGCGTCTTCTGATTTCCTGACTGCAGTCAGCATCTGCAGTAATCTTCGCACCTAGAAATACAAAGTCTTTCACTCCTTCTACATTTTCTCCCTCTATTTGCCAGTTATCAATCAAGCTGGTTGCCATAATCTTGGTTTTTTTGAGGTTTAGCTGCAAGCCAGCTTTCGCCCTTTCTTCTTTCACCTTCATCATAAGGCTCCTCAGTTCCTCTTCGCTTTCAGCCATCAAAGTGGTATCATCTACATATCTGAGATTGTTAATGTTTCTTCCAGCGATTTTAACTCCAGCCTTGGATTCCTCAAGCCCAGCACATCGCATGACGTGTTCTGCGTATAAGTTGAATAGTTAGGGTGAGAGTATACAGCCCTGCCATACTCCTTTCCCAATCTTAAACCAGTCCGTTGTTCCGTGATCTGTACTTACTGTTGCTACTTGGTCGTTATACAGATTCTTCAGGAGGCAGACAAGATGACTTGGTATCCCCATACCGCTAAGAACTTGCCACAATTTGTTATGGTCCACACAGTCAAAGGCTTTAGAATAGTCAATAAAACAGAAATAGATGTTTTTCTGAAACTCCCTGGCTTTTTCCATTGTCCAGTGGATATTGGCACTTTGGTCTCTAGTTCCTCTGCCTTTTCTAAACCCAGCTTGTACATCTGGCAATTCTCGCTCCATGAATTGCTGAAGTCTACCTTGCAGGATCTTGAGCATTACCTTACTGGCATGTGCAATGAGTGCCACTGTTCAATAGTTTGAACATTCTTTAGTGTTCCCCTTTTTTGGTATGGGGATATAAGTTGATTTTTTCCAACCTGATGGCCATTCTTGTGTTTTCCAAATTTGCTGGCGTATAGCATGCATTACCTCGACAGCATAATCTTGCAAGATTTTGAACAGTTCAGCTGTGATACCATCGTCTCCTGCTGCCTTGTTATTAGCGATGCTTCTTAAGGCCCATTCAACCTCACTCTTCAGGATGTCTGGCTCTAGCTCACTGACCACACCGTCAAAGCTATCCCCGATATTGTTATCCTTCCTATACAGGTCTTCTGTATATTCTTGCCACCTTTTCTTGATCTCTTCTTCTTCTGTTAGGTCCTTGCCATCTTTGTTTTTGATCATACCCATTTTTGCCTGGAATTTACCTCCGATGTTTCTAATTTTCTGGAAGAGGTCTCTTGTCCTTCCTATTCTATTGTCTTCTTCCACTTCCACGCATTGCTTGTTTAAAAATAATTCCTTATCTCTTCTGGCTAACCTCTGGAATTTTGCATTTAATTGGGCATATCTCTCACTATCACTGTTGCCTTTTGCTTTCCTTCTTTCTTGGGCTACTTCTAGTGTCTCAGCAGACAGCCATTTTGCCTTCTTGGTTTTCTCTTTCTTTGGGATGTATTTTGTTGCCGCCTCCTGAACAATGTTGCAAACTTCTGTCCATAGTTCTTCCGGGACCCTATCTACTAAGTCCAGTCCCTTAAATCTATTCTTCACCTCCACTGCATATTCCTTAGGAATATTAGTGAGCTCATATCTAGCTGATCTGTGGGTCTTCCCTAATCTCTTTAGTCTGATCCTAAATTGTGCAATAAGAAGTTCGTGATCTGAACTACAGTCAGCTCCGGGTCTTGTTTTTACTGACTGTATAGATGTCCGCCACCCTTGGCTGCAAAGGATGTAGTCAATCTGATTTCGATGTGGTCCATCTGGTGAAGTCCATGTATAAAGCCGTCTCTTAGGTTGTTGGAAGAGAGTGTTTGTTATGCAGAGTGAGTTGTCTTGGCAAAATTCTATCAGCCTATGTCCTGCTTCGTTTTGTTCTCCCAGGCCATGCTTACCTGTAATTCCAGGTGTCATTTGACTGCCCACCTTAGCATTCCAGTCTCCTGTGATGAAAATAACATCTCTTTTAGGCGTGTTGTCCAGTAGGTGCTGCAGATCCTCATAGAACTGCTCTACTTCAGCTTCTTCAGCATCTGTGGTTGGGGCGTATATTTGGATCAGTGTGATGTTAGATGGCTTGCCCTGAATTCGAATTGATTATCATTCTGTCGTTTTTTGGATTGTATCCGAGCACTGCTTTAGCCACTTTACTATTAATTAGGAAGGGTACTCCATTTCTTCTGTGGTCCTCTTGTCCACAGTAGTAGATCTGGTGGTCATTTGATGTGAAGTTGCCCATTCCAGTCCATTTCAGTTCACTGACGCCCAAAATGTCTATCTTTAATCTTGACGTCTCACCAATAACCACATCCAGTTTGTCCTGGCTCATAGATCTTACATTCCAGGTTCCAATGGTGTGTTGATCCTTAGAACATCGGATTCACGATTCACCACCAGCACCATCGGCTGCTAGCCGTCCTTTCGGCTTTGAGCTAACTGTGTCATCACGTCTGGGGCTAGTTGAACTCATCCTCGGTTCCTCCCCAGTAGCATTTTGACCATCTTCCGACCTGGGGGTCTCATCTTCCGATGGTATACCGACATATCTCTGGTTGTACTGATCCATTTAGTTTTCACGGCAAGAATACTGGGGTGGGTTGCCATTACCTTCCCCAGGGATCACATTTAGTCTGACCTCTCTGTCATGACCTTCCTGTCTTGGGTGGCCCTTCACGGTTTAGCTCATGGCATCATTGAGGTGCTCAAGCTCCAGCACCACAACAAGGTAACGATCCTTTGCTGAAGCAACAGATAATTACAATCTTATAATCATCCCTCCCTCTTAGATGTTAAGCAAATCTCTTCAACCCCTCCCTTTGTCCACATCTTTTTTTAATCCTCAAATCCTCATATAATTTATGTTTCTTCTTTCAGCAAAACACCCATGTAAGATTTCCAGTCTTTCAGAAAAGTTTTTGTTGTCTTTTCTCTGACCAAACTGGTTAGCTTTGCCATCTCAGCAAATTCTGACATTTTCACAATCCGTTCCTCCACTGTGGGATTTTGTTATTCTTCCATTGGTTAACCCCATTCTATCTGAAGGTGTAGATACTTGAAAATTAAAGCAACTTTTCTGTCAGGTGTGTGGACTGACCATTCTGAGCTACTATTTCAGTGGTATTAACATGGGAGTGACTTGGTGGGCATTTTGGTGGGTATATGGAGTTTCCATACCTGGCAAACAAGCATGAGGGCAATTCAATATGATGCAATTAGAAGATATGTAGGTCATGAACTTGTATATACATTTGTTTCTAGTAATTCACCAATTACCTGGAATATTTTGCTCCTAGCTGTTCTGAGAATCCTGCTCAAACAACCTTCTGGAACACAATATATTTAAAACAGGATAGACTGATGCAGCAAAATGAAATGCAGTAGCCATTCATGCAATGTAACCACTTGCATGCCAATTCAAAATCAAGTTGTTTTCTCAATGGAACCTTCTGTTGAGGTCTAAATCCTTAACTGGAATGTCCTAGTCATATACGTAGGCACATAGACACACACACACACAAACACAGACACAGTTCCAAACCATAGATGGACAGGCATGTAGCAGCTATCAACTATATCTATCCCTGAAAATCAGTACTAATATATTCCTACAGATTTCTTTATCACATACTGTCTCCATGGTTCACTCAAAAGCCCATAATGATTTGCTCATTCTTCCTAGGTAGAGTCTTAAATTGGTCATAATAGGCAGGTTTTTTTTCAATTCCTGTGGTATTGAAATAAATAGAAAGAGAAGGAGAAAGAAGAAGGGAATGGGGAGGGGACCATAATTTTTTATTACACTGTTGCAGTTCTGCTGTTTTTTTGGACACTATTTTTCAGTAGTAGTCTTACTCCTTCCAAGGAGAACACCCTGAAGATGTATATATTCTGCAAAAATAAAGATTTTTGCAGAAAATTTCAGTTTAACAAGATACTGATTTGGTTTTCTAGAACACAGATTCTCTTAGAGAGTTAGGATTGTTTATTTATTTTTCTGATGTATCAGCAAAGATCACAAGTGCAGAGAGAATAAAAAGGGAAATTACTTGGATTGGTCAACGGGGTTGGGTCACCAATTCTGCCTTGCTAAAGAGGCCAGGGGAATATGTGCTGCTGACAAAGGCATTCTAGCCTTTCAGTTGTAAACTCCCTCCCCCCCCCGCCCCACTCCCCATGAACTTTTGTGAATCTTTCAGCTGTGACCTTTATTAAACTTGCATGCCTTTTTTATCTTGAATTTCACTGTAACACTGGTTGGATTTTTAATGGTTTTCCAGCAGAGGGCACAGTAGACCTTTAACTAGAGATAGGGCCTCTCTTCTACACTGTTCTTATTCTTAATAACTCCTGCATTTGGACAGTTGTAAAGGCTGAGATCCTGTATGAAACCATTGTTGAAAAGAAGACATCCACAATTAAGCTGATAGTTTTTTTCCAAGGGCTGTTTCAGAACGTTTGCTTCTTAAACATAATGGGTGGATCCTAAAAATGTGTTTGTGAGTTGTATCATCCAGTAATAGTCATCAGGGAATTCTTCCTTGCATTCAAGTGAAGTGGAATCTGATAAAGATCATCAATAGAAAACAGTGCTGCCCTTCCTTTTGTTACTTACATGAAGACATGAGCGTTTGTGTCTGTCTCCATTAGCTCAGTGTACCTCTCGGGCTAGTAAAAGTTTGTGAATAATGGAGGGGCTTTTAGGAAGGTCATGTGCAGCAGCGTCCTATAGGAAGGTGCTGGACTTCTTATCCGTGTTCTACCAAGGGCTCCAACCTCAGCAAACGAAGTTCCGTATCTCCATCCATAATTTTGCCTGCCAGGACAAAAGTAATCTATCCAATCAACATTGTGAGAACAGGATCTGGACTGCTGGAAATTGTCCAAATCATCCTATGTTGCCTCAGGATAGTTTCATCTGACTAGCTCCCTGGTTCCAGGGTAGGATTTAGAAAAATAGAGGAAGAATATTCTCAGCAGATGACACCATCTCTTCTCTGAGTTCTGAAGCTAAGAAGAGTTCAGCCCAAGTAAGCGGTTGGATTTGAAACATCCAGAGAACACCAGAGCTGTATTGTTCTGAGATGGGAGGTCTTCAGGAGCCCCAGACTAGGCCGGGAAGTTTTAAAAAGTCCCAGGAGAGGGCAATGGCAAACCACTACTGTAATGCTATGAAAAAATCTACATCAATATATCTACGAAGTCACTAGGATTTGAATGTAATATGATATTACCTTTATCTTCTATGAATAGAATGAAAAGACCTTATCCCATTACGTAACAGGATTGTTGGGATCTGGCAGTTAATTATAATGTGTTCCTAGTATATCTAAGGAAAGGGCTGCAGTGCACACACCTACATGCACACACACAATTGTGTGAACGGTAAGATTAAAAGTGGGAGGCATGGCTCTATTTCATCCGGCAAGTAAGGAAATATGCAGAAAGCTATTAGTAAAGACAAAAAAGCGTTTGGGAGTACCACTATCTAACAGAATATGTGAGCATATACAATGTACACATAAAACTTAGAGCCCAAATGGGATGTGAGGAACATTGTTCATGAGGACAAAAGACAAGAATAGGAGACACAGACATACATTAATTATGATTTTGTTTAAAAAAAAGTAATTGAAACACCAAGCAGGGAAGAATTAAGTAATAACAATTGAAAACATGTGTTTGAAGCCCCGCCCTTTTGTGTGTGTGCAATGCATGTGGTGCATGTTCAAAAAGGGCGGGGCTTTGATTGCCAGGGCATACATGCCATCTTGATGCTGTTGACTCCCTCCTTGCAGACCCCCCCAAACATCCTTGACACATGGCTATTCAGCCTGTGCTTTAACATATCTAGTAAAGACCAGGTAAACACCTTTCTAGGTAACTGGTTCCTCTGTTAAACTCCTTTTACAGTTCATATTGTTTTATTAACATTTAGTTAGCCTTTCTGTAATTTAAATCCTGCACTCTGGGGCAACAGAGAGCAAATTTTATTTATTTTCATTTATTTAAAGCTTAAATATGTTATGACTGACATCCTTTGGCAAATTCAAAGACTGCAATTACGTTCCCTCACAGTTTTCTTTTCTTGTGGTTAAATGTTTCTAGATACTTCACTTTGTCCTCACAGGGTTTGGATTTTAGTCTCCTGATTTTTGAATCTGGCTCTGTATTAAACTTTTTTAAAATCAGGGTGCCCAGAACTGAACTCAGTATTCAAAGTGGGGTTGGACCAACACCAAATAAATTACTTAGTACGATTCGGAGTAAGATCCTTCTGGCCCAGGAACATCTGACTCCATCTTTGAAGTTTTTATTTCAGCAGGTCACGAGCTCTGTAATTAAAAACTCATCCATCAGAAATACAGTTCGAGTCTTCATGCATTTAATTGCCTTGGGTACTAAAAGTAACCTAAGATTTATATATACTGAGGATGTCACTAACTTTGATGATTACTAAAATGATCAGAGGAGCACCTGATGCATGTCCTTTGACTTGTAGATTCCACCGTCTTGCAGTTACCTACAAGCAGGTCTTGTCAATAGTAGTGCCTGCTACCTGAGATGCTTTCCCCACTGATATTTATAGAGGCAATTATTATTATTATTATTATGTATCTTAGCTGCCCAGCTTTTTACACAGGTATTTGTGTGTAAATGCTATGTATGAATGCTTATTTAAAATAATTTTTATTGAAGATTTTAATTACAGTAGTAAAAATAAATACGAGCTAAACTCAGAGAAAGAAGGAGAAATAGAAAGAATAAAAAGTTCACAAAAAGAAAAAGAAAAGAAATATACAAAGAAGTTACTTTTAATCTTCATCTCAACAAGTATAAACAAATTTGGTAACTCTTCATTCCCTATAAGGTTACAAATATCCCTTCTTCCCATAACCCATCCCTTATCTATATGCAAATCCATAAATCATCAACTTTTCAGTCTTGGTGTCAGCAAAAAGTCCGTAAAGGATTGCCAGAGCTTTATAGAAACATGTCTTATTTTAACCTTGGTCAAACAAACCAACTTTATATTCCTTCCTTTTCCTTCTGATGATCTTTAATTCATTCAGATGTTGTCATAGGATTTGGTGCCTCTTCAATTTTTCTTTTTCCCTCCCCAAAGACTGCTTCGAGGCTTTAGCAAACATCTTTTGTAAATCCAGTAAAAGTCATTATCCAGGTCATCTCTTGGTTTATCATTTATATTTCCATTTTGATTTTCAAAACTTTAACCAACTTCTTTGTATATCTAATAGAAAGTCTTTATCAAAGCCATTCTCTTGGCTTGTCATTTGTGTTTCCACTTTAGCTGCCTTCTCTGTCTTATAAACTTATAATTTTTATTATCCAATATTTCTGGTTCTATTATTTGTGCATCAGGCTTTTTAAAAAAAAATCGCCCTTTTAATATATTTTATACTGATCATTTTAATATATGTTAATTCCTCTTGTTTGTATGTTGATAGTAATGATAATATTTTTCTCTTTTATTTAACTATACACAGTACTTTGATATATTAAGCATCGGACTCTGGTATAGGAATATATTAAATAAGTAAAATCAATCTTATTTACCGTAGATGACAAGTTGTTTTCCACATGAGAATGCAAGGACAGAGGAGGTGCATTGTGCTGTCCATGGTGCTAATATGAATGAATACCAGGTCTGTTGGAATCTTACTGCATCTGTTTTATAAAATTTCTCTCTAGAAACTTGTGGAAACTTGTGCTGCCATTGAGTTTCAGTCATGCATTTTGAGCCAGGAGATTCCAAAGATGAAAAAAGGGGGCTTGGAGATCACATGCCATTAAATAAAGTAGAATATCAATAAATATACATTTATCTCTGTTTTTTGTGAGTAGCTTTCCTGTAGACTTGTGTTTCACCAACCAAGTGCTCCATTACCACAGTAACAATCCAACCTCCCACAAGAGAAGCTGTGTAAGAACATTATTCAGACAAGCACTTACACACTGCAGCAACCCCGAACACCAGAAAAAAGAAAAAGATCATCTGTACAGCATCTTCCAACAAAATGGATACCTGTTCAACTTTATCAAAAAGTGCCTCACCACCCAACCCACTACAACCCAACCAACAGAAACTATGAAAAGGATAACACTGCCATACATCAGAAACATCTCAGAAACCACCAACAGACTGTTACAACCACATGGCGTCACCGTAGCACATAAACCAACTAAAACTCTTCAAAACATTAAGCAACCCAAAAGACCCAATAGTCCAAGAAGGAAAAACAGGAGTTATTTACAACATACAGTGCAAAGACTGTAACAGCCGCTATGTAGGACAGACAGGCAGAAGACTAGCAGAGCGCATCCACCAACACCAACTAGCAGTCAGAAGACACGATGAGAACTCCTTAATCTCACAACACATGAACAAACTCAACTGGGAATAGTTTCAACTGGGAAACTCTGAGCATCCTAAACCAAGCCAAATCCAAAAACGCCAGAGAATTCCTGGAAGCCTGGCACTCAGACCAAGCAGTCATCAACAGACACATAGAGGTAAACAACATTTACATACCATTCAAAAGAGACAATAGAAAAGCCAAAAGACCAGTACACTCCCTGGCCACCAATCAACACCCAGATATGCAAAAATCAACACTAGGATTAACACCAGATGAACCATCAAACAGCACAATACATCCTAATCAAGGAACTATTAACTCAGTCAATCAACCAAGCAGTAAACAACAGCCCAATCAAAGAATTCCCAAGGAGAGAACAACACCCCTACCAACACAAGCAGGGCAAGCCACGGTATGTAAACAGAGAGCAAGGCCCACTCCCTCCTCACACTGAAGATGTTGCCTAGTCCGGCAATGAAATGTCTGCAAGAAAACAAGGCTCAAAGAGCACCAAGGACCCCACAGTTCAACCCTGAGCTACAAATATTCACTTTGATTGGTAACATTCAAACTTTTAGCATGTCAGAGCTGGCAAAGGTATTAGAAGTAAAGTCCACTGAGTACAATGGGATTTCTTTGTATTATGTGTGCGTAAGTTGGTGGCCTGGCTGAAATTCTATGCATACTATAATTACCTAGGAGTAAGCCTCATTGAATTGAAAACATTTGGTCTGTGTAATATATATGTGTAAGATTGGTCTGAACTCCATCCAGTGCACTCTTAGTTTTTGAAGCATTCAACACAGCTATTCAAGGCATGCAACAAACATACTTCCTGATTTGGATTTCAAACAATATACCTGAATGGAACTTGAAACAAAGAAGAAAAATACACTGTATCTCTTTAATGAATGAACACTTAAGGTCTTGCTTGATTTTTTTTCAAAGCACTGCTGGAAGTTTAGCCATACCTCTTCTTTCAAGCCTACTGCAAGTAGGTCATTATATCTACAACTCTTCATTTTTTTTTTTTTTAGGACACCTGTAAGATGAGACATCAGACAGCCAAGCAACCTGCAATGCATTACTTCAGTAGAAAGAAAAGGTTATTTCCAGAATTACTTTTTTTAAATTTTTTGCTATTGCTACTGCTACTGCTATGTATAATTACCGGGGAAAGTAACCCATCTAGGTACAGGATTTGATCAATTCTGTAAATGCCTAAATTTGGTATATCCAGTATGACAGCACTGTAGCTGGATGCTATAATTAACCATTTTTTTCTAAAATAGAGAGGAATAATGTCTGAGGTTTAATGGCTAGGGGTAAAAAAAACCATATGTGGAAATGGGGGTTATCATTGCCTTTTGTAATATAGGATGTTATGAAAACATGATCTTTGTTTCAGGATGGAGTGGCAGACTGAAAAAAAACCCATTGCTTTTAAAATGTAAATGAATCCAGATGACAACACTGAAAACACACTTGTTTTCCACGTTAATCAGAACAGTTATATACCGTATGTCTCTCTGCTAAAAACCAAGAGAAGCTAGCTGAGATAATGGCAATCTACAGTGCAGTAGAGATTCCTCCCGACTATTCATTTACTCCTTTGCATTACCTAGGAATTGCTGTTGTCATTTTACTCTCATTATTATATTTCTGGTTGCTGCATTGGTTAGAGATAGAGTTGGAACAACCAATTGGCTTTTGTGTATGGATGGATGGCTTAAGTCATGAATCAATGTCATCTTAAAAAGCATACTGTATATTGTAACTGTGATATAGAAAAGATTTATTCAGGAGTTTACCTATCGGTATGAGAGGTATGCATAGGATTTTCTCTCTGGTTAATCCATAAATCCTCTCAACATGGCACCAATCTATCATGCTGGCAGTTTATTCAGCTTGAACACTTGTTATATCACTGTTTGACCCCTATGTGTATGTACTTCGGATATTCCAGCCTTGTTGAGGGATTTGAATATTTGCTTGTTTGTACCTAACTAACATAGTAATCAATCATTATTCTGTATTTATATCTCAGAGAATGTTTAATATAGGTTGGCTACTCAATCATTGCTGGAGGAATAACTTGGGTACAATTTTCAGAATGCTTATATGATGCATGCTTGCCCTACCACAGCTCCTTTTTGAACTGCAATTTGAACTGAAATTTACAAGACTATCAATGAACTGTAACTGTAGTGATTTATGAAGGATGCATATGTTCTCCTAGGCTATATCTGTAACTCTACCCTGAAGCACTAGTGATACTTATGGTCTCAGCTCCTTTTTGTGGTCCTCATCTTCCTTCCATACAAAATAGCTGAAACTCCTCATGGATACCCATCTTTTTTGAGGCAGGAAACACCCAAAAATTGTAACATAAGGTTAATATATTCTTTTAAAAAATCAAAGGAAGTGTGCACATTTTCTTCAAAACCTGAAAAAGAAAACCTGAACATTCCAGCTCTACCCCCATTATACCACTGCTGCATATTGAGTGGGATCCCCACCATTACCAACATGTTGCCTACTCCTGACTTAGTACATGGAGTTTATTAACATATAGATAACTTTGGATGTGGATCATAAAGTATGGCTATTATTCATTGATTTGCTGTAATTGCCTCTAATTGCCTGAGAAAGGCAGGATTTTTTAAAAGATATAACAATTAGATATTTTAAGATTACATCTTCAGTTTCAGGATTTGAATACAGAATTGCAATAGCCTTTCTGTGTGTAGCCTTTTTAGTTCTTTTTAAAATTTTCAGACTTGATAGATGAAGGTATCCAGAATATAACTTTTTGTTCTGCTAATTTGGTTCACAAATCATGATCCCCATGTTTGTTGAGAGACATAAATATTGACAGGAGGTGGTCATTACATTTGTCATTTTTCATAACCTGTTAGACTTCAGCAGCTGAGGTCCTCCAGTTGAGTTAGATTATAATTCCTGCCATCCCCAGCCAATACTCAAGAAGTTCATTAAGTACAAGCCTTTTCAAATTATTTCTTTTCTTCTGCCCTATAGTCTTCCTTAGTCATCACTTAGATACTGTACATTACTTAGATACAATGCCTTGCCTCAATTTCTGCCTCTCCTGAGTTAGAGAACTTGCTAATTTATGCTACCTTTTTCAGCATTTTTCTAGGTAGTACAAAATAACTAACCACCCACTCCTAAATGACATCATAATCCCACTCTCACCCATAGATTTTATTCATGTCAGTATAACTAATACTGCACACAAAATAAGATATAGGACATATCATTGCTCTGTGGTATCTCCTCTTACATGGATAACGAGAATATTGCTGCAAGGTTATCATCTCCAATAACAAATTATTGAATTTTAAAGTATAAAACAGAATTATAAAACTTTAACACAGGAAGTGTCACTGAACTGTGGGATTTACTTCCATATGGAAATGTATACGAATGCACTGTTAAAGCATCTATGCCCCTAACTTAGAAGGGAACATAATGAATTGAAGGTAGGCTATGTTAAATATAATATCTTGGTCTACAAGATAACATAGTGAGATTGTATTGGGTGGCTGGACTCAGAAAGTTTAAAATGCCACTGGGAAACATACCTTGCAAGAAAATAGGTTGTCATTGTGGCACTAAAATCATTATGATACCCTAGATACATGTGCAGCATTCTCAAGAAAGGCATTATACACATTTTTAGATTTCCTGTATTTTCAGAATACTGTCTCCCATCAGCAAAACCTGCAGAATTTAACCTACATTCAAGGCTAATCTTACATCATGCTGTAAGACAGTGTTCCCCCAACTGGGTGTCTGTAAATGTTTTCAGAACTATGAATCCCAGCATTTCCAGATAGTAAGCCTGTTGCCTAGCCTAGCTGGAATGTTTTGGAAACTGGAGCTGCCACACATCTGGAGCGCATTGAGATAGAAAGGATACCGTAAGATAATTGGACATCCATATATTCATTTATACAAAAGACATAGAGGTAAACTGCTTCCTTGTGTTAAGAGGATGTGTACTGTATTCCTTGTGGGATGCCACTCTTTAATTACTTTTGTTAATTACTTATATAAGCCCCACAGCTGCATGTATTCAAGAGGCAGATCGTCATTCTGGACCAGAAATCTCTGCCCACAAGTGCCATGAGGGGAACTCAGTTAATGCAACTAGGTATGTTTTTCACTCTGGAGAAGACAGAGTGAATTGGTAATAAAACAAAAATATTCAGTAAAAGAACCCTGCTGGATCAAACCAAAGGCTTTTCTAGTCCAGCATCCTTTTTTGTGGGATTGCTTCTGAGAAGCTGACAAGTTGGCAACAGTCCTTTTCCATCATTGTTCTCCAGAAGGATATCTATATCAGACACGATCATTAGCATTGAAGGCAGTGAATTCATAACTTAATATGCCAATGAATGAAGAAGTATTTTGTTTCCTATTCTAAATCTCCCACCATTCAGCTTCATTAAATGATCCTGGGGTGTGGCATTATGAGAGAGAGAAAGAGAATTCTGTATCTACTTTCTCTACACCATGCATGATGTTATTTTTTTAATCACAATACCCTAAAATGTGGAGATAAAATCATACCTAAATATTCTGGATTTTCACTAAGTCTTTTGCTTAACCATTAAGTGCTAGACTTGGACCAGTGATAGTTGTATACTTGCAAACCTAGTTGTTTCTTGAGAACCAGTAAGTACTGAAAAAACTTCATGAGATATATATGCAGTTACTAATAATATTCCATAACAAAATGGATCATTGAACAAATCCAAAAATCTCACCTTTAAAAAATATTTTATTAAAAGAAGATTTTACAAAGATATAAAAAACTACAGTAACATAGAAGAAGAAATAGAAAAAGAAAAATTATAAAAGAGTAAAAGAAAAAGTAAGGATAACAAAAAAAGAAAAAGGAAGATGTCTAAAGAAGTGACTTTCAATCTTCTTTGAAGCAGTTATAGAATAGCAATTACCATCTCCACCCTCCCATATTGCATATCATGGTTCCCTTCTTCCCATATGCAAACCTTTTTGATCAATAAATCCCAAAATCAGCAGTTAATTTTTTATCAATTTTCAGCAAAAGTCTATAAAGGGTTTCTAGTCTTTTATAAAAGTAATTGTAGTTCCCTCCTTGATCAAACAAGTCAATTTATTGATTTCTGCAAACTCAGCCATCTAACCCAAAATTCTCACTTGAAGCACAAATGACTAGACTCATATTATCCTACTTCAGACACATGCAAAGACCCAGCTCTCTGGAGAAGGCTCTAATACTGGGAAAGGTGGAAGGAAAGAGAAGAGGATGGCTAACAGCAAGGTAGATGAGTGCAGTGTTGGAAGACCTGAAGGACCAGGATAGGGACACATCATCATGGAGATTATCTATCTATGCTAAGAACAGACACCAACTTGATAGCACAAAATCAACAGTATTCTATATGCTGCATGTTGTTATTGTTGCTGTCATCAACCACAACAACAGAATTATCAACTTCCACATACTTCAGAAGTCCTGAGATATGCAAAACTTTTTTATTTTGTTTCTAGACTAATCATCCTGGTTTTCAAGTTTGCAAACAATATAAATGACATTCAAACTAATATTTTTCTGCCTTCCAAAAGTTTGATTTTCTTAGCTGGGAAGATACTAGCTTTGAGTGTTATGTGCCTGTTATTGTTTATTCATTTAGTCGCTTCCGACTCTTCGTGACTTCATGGACCAGCCCACGCCAGAGCTTCCTGTCCATCGTCAACACCCCCAGCTCCCCCAGGGACAAGTCTGTCACCTCTAGAATATCATCCATCCCCCTTGCCCTTGGTCGGCCCCTCTTCCTTTTGCCTTCCACTCTCCCTAGCATCAGCATCTTCTCCAGGGTGTCCTGTCTTCTCATTATGTGGCCAAAGTATTTCAGTTTTGCCTTTAATATCATTCCCTCAAGTGAGCAGTCTGGCTTTATTTCCTGGAGGATGGACTGGTTTAATCTTCTTGCAGTCCAAGGCACTCTCAGAATTTTCCTCCAACAGTTATGTGCCTAGACTACACAAATGATCTTATCTTGACAGAAAAAAAAATCATGAGACGTTGACTTGTAAATCACAAGGAATTTCTGACTGAATCAGCCATGATTTTCCATTTTTAAGACATTTATCACTGATTGTATGAGGTTCATTCTCTGGATGAAAGAAAGGCAATTGCTGCTGCAGCATTTCAATCTAGCAATTTTGCTTGGAAAAGGCAAAAAAAAAAAAAGTCCCAGATTACTAATAAAAGTAAATTGATCCTTGTGAGACTGCTGATTACATACCCATCTTTGTGGGGATTGATAGCCACCACTTTTATTTCATGAACCCTTTTTCATTGTTCCTTACTTGCCCTGTACTCATCAGTAGACATATTACAACCTGATCTGCATCAATTGTTTTGTGATGAAAATTCTGTGTTCCAAAGGTAAATTTACATGCGAAGACATCTGTCCATTGTGGGATACTTTTGCAGTATTTTCAGTACAATTAGGCTGAGTGAAAATAAAAAGTGTTCCTCTAGCAAGAGATATCAGTCAAAATAACTCCTATGGGGAGAAGGAGAAATACTCCCCTCTAGTTTAGCCATGATAACTGTTTTGCTCTTTCTAAGAAGTACAACACAATGGAGTTAACCCAAGTTAACTTATAACTATCATCATACTAATGCCTTTCAGGGTAACTAGAATAATACAAAGCACAGAAAGTAAGAAATAGCGAAATAAATTAAGACATGGGGTAAGAAAAAAGAAAAAGAAATAAAACTAAGTTTATATAAATGACATTCACTAAACCTCTCCATACCTTTCTATCCTTGAAAATTGTCCTTTCTTCTACCACATCCATACATTGATTCATACATTTTCTTTAGTGTTTTAAAAAAAACATCTTACCTTCATCTTTTTGAGGATATCAGTTCCAACCAATCAACTAAGATGTCCTTAGTCGTCGTCTTCCTCTTGACCCGTGAACTTTTCTTCTGTATTTTTATCCTTGTAGCATTTTTTTAGGTAGCAAAACCCATTAAGTGTAAAGTCTTTTTTACAGGAGATAGATTTGAACCTTTTGATGAACTATAGTTCAGCTGTTTCTTGTCACAGTTTCTTTCTTCAGAAATGACAACCACATATGTGTGGCTGTGTTCACACAAAATACTAAGCCATAATAAGATTTGTTTCTTTTTGCTTGGAACCTTGTGTGAATCAAGTAATTTATAACTTAATGAATTGTGCAAAGCCTGCCAGTTGTAGTGTAGTCAATAATTCTTGGTTATTGAATAAATAAATCTAAACATTTTAAAAATATAAATTTAAAAATTGCTTGTTTGATTTAGCAGAACGTACCAACCAGGGCAGTTTTAATGATGATTTGGTGATCATTCAAAGTTCAAGCCTCGCTCAAACAGACTGCTAAGCTATAAACCATGGCTTACAAGCCACAAGAGCAGAGTTTACCCATCACATTAAAGTCAAAATTAAGCTTGTTTTGGCTTAATGTAATAGTTCATACTTCACTGAATGCATAAGATCCTAGTTCAATCCTGGACATCTCCAGCTGAGAGGACCAGGTAAAAAAACACGGATGACACGGATATCTGAATAAAGTTCTTCCAGATCAGATAATAGACCAAATATAATAAAATGCCCAAATATGCGTAAGTTCTGGTGGCACAGAGTTCTCCCTACCAAATGTAAATTTTCCCACTTGGATTTCATATTTATATTTATTATTTTAGTATTGTGGATGTTGACTTCGTAATTTTATGTGCAGAGGTTTTTAAAGGATATTTTTATTGTAAACCGCCCAGAGTCAGTTTACAACTGGGATAAAACATTAAAATACCCTAAAAATATAAATACAAATATAATATTCAAATAAATACAATGTGAAATCCAGATGACAAGGCTAGCTGGAAAATCACTCACATATATCTAAGAGGCCATTTAGGGTGCTAACCATCCCCAGGAGTGATTACTCCTCCTCCCGCCCCAAGCAAGGTGGCAAAACCAGGTTTTTAGTTGTTTACAAAAAGCCACAAGAGATGGAATCTGCCTTATCTATGGGGGAAGAATGTTCCAAAGGGCAGGTGCCACTGCAGAGAAGGTGCACTTCCTGGACCCAGCCAGATAGAACTCTCTTACAGACGAGGTCCATAACATGCCCTCTCTGGGTGATTGGGTGGGATGGGTGGATGTAATGAGGATGAGGCAGTCCCTCAGGTACCCTGGTCCCATGCCATGTAAGGCTTTAAAGGTAATAACCAACACCTTGAACTGCACCTGGAAGCAATCTGGCACCCAATGCAGCTCATGGAGCAGCGGTGTAATATGTGCCAATCTAGGGGCACCGATAATTGCTCGTGCAATAATATCTTTGATGATCAATTGCCTCTCTCCTATAGCTGACAGTTCACAAAGTTCACTACCTATAAATTGCTTTTTTGCTAACTTCCAAACAGACAAAACAGCTGTAACGTGGCTTTTGGCTATGCATGATAATTACTTCATTAGTAATTACTCAGACAGGACTGTATGCATTTTGCCATAGCATGAAATGGCCTACATTAGATTAAAAATCAACTTTAAAAAGTTCCATGGTGTAACTATAATGTACCATAACTGAGAAAAGCCCCACCAACATTTAACTCAAAAGTCTGGCAAAAGAGGTTGGTCTTACAAATACCAGTTATACATGCATGAAGGGAAGGGGGAAGGATATGTGCATGGACTTTTAGCTGTGCATCATTCATAGGGTAAGAAAATGTTCCCTGCACTATCCACCTATGTATATACATTTCATATAATGTACAGATGAGCCTTAATTCATTTCCATAGGCAGTCTCCCAATCTGTATTTTGCTTTATTTTGCTCCTATGAGGTGAATGAATCAGCCATCCCCCTCTAGCATTGCCTGACTGTTTGGGAACCCATCAATCAGGGTTTATTCTTTCAGCAGCTCTGAGAAGCAACCTGATGCTGGAAATGTGAGGTGATATCGCCTTGTGTCTCCTAAAGGGAAGACTGTTCTCCCTGAGTAATTCAAAAACCAAGCAGCTTGTGTGCCTAGATAGTGCTCATAGCATTATGGGTTTGGCTGTGAGACATCGTGCGGTATTCAGTGAACAGCATATTGACTGATGTCATGTTCCCCATTTCAATGTTCTGTTAACATCGTAACGTTTCACATGTCAAACCGTTTTTCCGTGTGTACTCAGCTTGCTCTTTGCTGGTATTTCCCATACATGCTCTCTTCTTTGTTTTGGGACTTTGGAATGTATGTTTGGGTTTGCAATCCTATTCAAGATTACTTTCCCAGGCGTGTGTAACGGCTCCTAGCACCTGGGAGGGGGTGCTTGCTGACGGGTGCTTGGGGTGGGACTGGATTGAAGGCAAGGCTTTTAAGTTTGTATTTGGCGCGCTTTTGCTCATTCTCAGCTTTCTCTGTATTTGCATACTATTCCTTTAATAAATCAGTTATCTTTAAGCCCGAGCTTGTGAGGCTGAGTATTTGGGATTAGGCAACCATTACATAAAGCTGAGAATCATTTATATCATTTCCGCTAGCCCCATCCAAAGTTTGGGTAAAGAGGAGCACTAGCGATGATCGAACCTCAGCTTCACGAGAGTGAAGGGAGCGAAGAAGAGCCGGACTCGACGAAGACTCTGGTAGCTCCAACTTCGAGAGCGCAAAGGGCAGCACGTCGAGGCGGGATGTTCAATTGGATGATCTATTATTGGCAGTGCAGGGCACCACAAGGGGTGAACCCCAACCCGAAGTGGAAGCAGCACCGGGGTGGGGATCTCCACAGCCATCCTGGGAACCCGAAATCCCCTTATCACCGAGGTTGGTGGTGACCAATAGACCCTTAGAAGAGCCTGTCACCCCTGCCTGCATGAAAGCAATAGAGGACAAAATGGATATGATAGTGACCCTCTTAAAGGATGTCACCAGGGGCCCGGGGTCACTACAGGAAGACTGGGAAGAAGACCCCTCCCAGCTGGCTTACCCAAGACAGAGGTCCCTGTCACTCAGGGGAAGAAGTAAGACTCGGGCTTCCCGACAATTGGGAGGAAGGGAGTCGAGGGCATCCAGAGATCGGCCACCACTGGGGGCTCGACGTACGTTGACGTTTGCAGAGCCACCACAGCCAGTGGAGCCGGTAAGAACCTTCCCACCATTTGGGGTGAAGTTTGATGGGGACCCTACCATGCTCTCCTTCTTCATTACAAATGCTAGACATTATATGGAGGATTGGGGCCGAAGTTTTCGTTCGGAACAGGGCAAAATTAATTTTATTGCCAACAAGCTGAAGGGGAGGGCAGCTGATTGGTACATACAGCTGTGCCAAGCGGAGGCCACGGAGTTAGAGGACTTTGATGAGTTTCTGTGGTCACTAAAACAGCACTTTGAAGACCCATTGGCTCAAGAGAGAGCGAAAAGCTCCCTGAGAAAACTTTATCAAGGAACCCTCTCTGTCGCAGACTACGCTTTAGAATTTAAAGCCCTGGCGGGAAAGGTGGAGGACTGGTCCCAGTCGACTTTAGTGGAAATGTTCAAGCAAGGGCTGGAGACGGAAATCCTCTGTTGGGCTTTGTGTAGGGACGATCCTAAAAAGTTATACAGGTGGATTCAGTTGGCGGGCAGCGCGGAAAACGCTCTACAAATGTATGCCCATAGCAAGGAACAACCTTGCTATGGGCATACATGAGACAAACCCGAGTCGCTAAGGGAGCTCGTGCCACTGGATATTCGAGCCGCCCTAAACCAAAAAGTTGGGAGGAAGAAAGAGAACGACGATTTGCGAAAGGTCAGTGCTTGAGATGCGGGAAAGACGGGCATCGTGCCACTTCGTGCCCAAGACGCCGACCAGAGGAACAGCCAGGGAAAGTGTCAGGAAAATCACCATCCCTGCCGCGCAAGATGAAGGCTGCCTGCGCTGAACTCGACCCTCCAGACCTTCCATTCGGGGAAGAGGAAGAAGAATTACAGTTCGACCAGCCAGCGGGAAAAGGCTTCCACCTGCCCTGAAGGGCGCCGTTGGGCAGGTGGAAGAAACCGGGCGCAACCACGATTCGGTGAGTGGGAACTTCCCTACAATGACTGTCAAAGTAAAATTGGGCTCTAGAACCAAAACTGTTGAAGTCTGGGCCATGCTAGACTCGGGTTGTTCCTGTTCGCTGATGCATCCTGATGTTGTAGCTGCCCTAGAACTGCCCACGTTCCCTTTGCCACGGCCCATGATCTTCACACAATTGGATGGAACCATGGCTGGGGGGAAAGCAGTCACCCACTCCACAGGACTGGTTGCTTTACAGATGGGCACCCATTGGGAGAAATTGCCTTTTGTCATAGCTCCAGTGGGGGGACCTTTGGTTATTTTAGGAATGCCTTGGTTCGTTCAACAAAACCCTTTTATCAACTGGCTGCATAGAACTGTAACGTTTGCTGATGGATTTTATAAAGTACCAGAAAAGGACTTGTTAGAGGACATGGAGGGAGGACGGGTGGCTAACACTACTGTACAAACACTTCAGCCGCTAGAAGGACTGCCTAACCAATACCAGGCAAGAAAAACTTTTTAGCTGATGCTTTATCATGCAGACCCCAAGATGCTGGCCCAGGGCCAACGGTACAGGGTACTGTATGGACAGAAAAGCAACTGAGTTTGGCAGCTGTGACATGCAGCCAGGCGCGAGCGCAACAAACTCAGCCCCAAGCCGCTCCGCCTCCCTCCCATCCACCGCGCTTGCCAATTCCATCAGACTTGAAACAACAGTTGCTCTTCCACCTCAAAACTGATACTTGGTTGCAAGCAAACCTACACACTGTAACTTTCACTGACAAGTTTGCCTGGCGAAACGATCGTCTCTATGTCCCTGAGGCTTTGCGAAAGACGATTCTCCAGCGTTGCCACGATGACAAGTTGGCTGGACATTTTGGATATCTTAAAACCCTTCACCTAGTTAGGCGTCAATTCTGGTGGCCAACTTTACTAAAGGACCTTAAGGCATATGTCACTGCATGCCCTGTCTGCGCAACTACAAAGCGCAAGACTGGCAAGCCTCAAGGTCTCCTCCAACCTGTGGCAACCTCGTCCTTCCCATGGCAGGACATATCCATGGACTTTATTGTTGACCTACCACCCAGTCAACGAAAAACAGTCATTTGGGTGGTAAAAGATTTTTTTTCTAAACAAGCTCATTTCATCCCATGCGCCTCTATCCCCACCGTGCAACAGCTGGCACGCCTATTCCTCGTTCACGTGTACTGCCTTCACGGAATCCCTGCCCGTTTGGTGAGTGACAGAGGCACACAATTTACGTCACAGTTTTGGCGGGCATTTTTGAAACTGCTTGGCACCAAACAGGCCCTCTCCACCGCATGGCATCCGGAAACGGATGGATCTACTGAGGCAGTTAATTCTACACTTGAACAATACCTACGAGCCTTTGTCAATTATCAACAGGACAACTGGGTGGACTTATTCCCATTTGCTGAAGTTGCCTATAACAATGCCGTTCATCAAAGCACTGGTCGAGTTCCCTTTAAAGCTGTCTTCAGGCGTGAGTTCTTCCCGATACCTGAACTCCCGCACCCGCAGCCACTACCAGCCTCTCTCACTGACTGGGCTGACGCTCTCAAAGACTCATGGCTCAATATTCAACAAGCTCTGAACCATGCACAAACCACCTACAAATGACATGCGGATGCCAAACGCTCCCGCGAACCTACTTTTTCTGTGGGGGATAAAGTCTACTTATCCACAAAATTCATCAAATCGCCACAACCCTCGAAAAAACTTGGTCCTAAATTTGTTGGTCCTTTCCCCATTGTTGCACAAATTAACCCTGTTACTTTCAAACTTGATTTGCCCCATAACCTCAAACGTTTACATCCTGTTTTCCATTGCAGCTTGCTCAAACCCTACCTGCAGTCGGACCGCTGGCATCCCCAACTGGCTCCACCACCTCCAATCATGATTGATGACCAACAGCACTTCGAGGTTACTGAAATTCTTGACTCCCGCCGCCAGTGCTCCACTTTGCAGTACCACGTCCGCTGGAAACATTTCCCTCATCCTGAATGGGTTTCTGCTCACGATGTTCGCTCACCCCACCTTGTCGCTCGTTTTCACTCTGCCTACCTGGACAAGCCAGCTCCTTAGCATTGTTCTGGGGGGGGGGGGGCGATATGTCATGTTCCCCGTTTCAATGTTCTGTTAACATCGTAACGTTTCACATGTCAAACCGTTTTTCCGTGTGTACTCAGCTTGCTCTTTGCTGGTATTTCCCATACGTGCTCTCTTCTTTGTTTTGGGACTTTGGAATGTATGTTTGGGTTTGCAATCCTATTCAAGGTTACTTTCCCAGGCGCGTGTAACGGTTCCTAGCACCTGGGAGGGGGTGCTTGCTGACGGGTGCTTGGGGCGGGACTGGATTGAAGGCAAGGCTTTTAAGTTTGTATTTGGCGCGCTTTTGCTCATTCTCAGCTTTCTCTGTATTTGCATACTATTCCTTTAATAAATCAGTTATCTTTAAGCCCGGGCTTGTGAGACTGAGTATTTGGGATGCTGGAAATGTGAGGTGATATCGCCTTGTGTCTCCTAAAGGGAAGACTGTTCTCCCTGAGTAATTCAAAAACCAAGCAGCTTGTGTGCCTAGATAGTGCTCATAGCATTATGGGTTTGGCTGTGAGACATCGTGCGGTATTCAGTGAACAGCATATTGACTGAGTCCTCAATGGAGCTTTAAATCAATGGAACATCTCAGAACACAGCAAAGTGTGTGTTGAGCAGGGAGTTCAGAGACAGACTCAAATATGAATAGCAGCTCTTTTCTCTCCTCTACAAATGCTTCAGCTTTCATGAGAGATTCATTACCTCACAAGAAATAAGATACAGATCAAGTCCCAACAGTATTATTTTGTTTTCCGGTATGTTGCTACCTTGGACAGCATTTTCCATATGGATTCAGCCAGAAGCCCTGAAGATTTGCATGTCAGCACTAAACAAAGGGAATGAAAAGCATCCCACAGTTTGATGGGATATATCCTTATAGGGGGTCGTATCATTTAAAGAGAGAAAATGTGAACTTTCAGTGGAATTCATCAAGTTTCAAAGGAGAGGAGGAAAAAAAAAATAGGGCAGAAAACACAAGTAAGCAGGTAATACAGGGCATTTGTATCTACACTTTTTTCCCCATATATAATAGTACAAAAATGCAAAGAATTGCAAAGATTGTAGTATTATCAAGCGTTGCCTTCCCCAAATGAGGATCAAGTCATAATGAGCATCATTATATAATATGTCACCTCAAAACCTAATAAAAGCTACCCTATTTTTCTGAACAATTTGAGAACCAAACATATGGTTATCCTGAGCTTATAAAGAACATAATCACACTCATACCTCAAATGTTAAGTTAAAAAACAAAAACCATTCATGCACAGAAAGATGGAGGAAGTCAAAGCCTATTGAGATCCCCAGAGCCCAGGAGAAAGATGGGAAACCAAAACTGAATAGTAAAGTCAGAACAGGAAAAACGTGATTTGGTGATGGTATGAGGTCTTCAGACTCTGTCCTACTAGTGCAGAATGATCTTCCTGGGCTCTAGGGATCTCAGCAGGTTTTGATTTCCTCTATCCTTCTCTGTGTGATTGGTTCTAGTTCAGCTTTGCTCCTACTTCCTGCTAAGAACTTGGCACAAGTTCAGTATTCTAGACCTTTCTCAGTTTTCCCAACTTTTGCAAACTTTTGGTTTGACCTATTCTCTTAGTTCTCTGTTTACTTGGTTGAAACCCATACTTTAAATCTATTGGCTTCTATTACATCTAAGAGGTTTTCCCAGTCACTTAGGCCGCTCTAAAATATATATATTTTTCAAGAACTTAATTTGTAAGAAAGTTTAAAACTCTACTAAATTGGGATACTTTGATAGTTTTTTATATCTTTATCAAAAAAGTAAGGATTTTCTTTGTTTAATTTGTTCATTAAAATGTTTATTTATCTTAAGTATACTTACAGTAAGATAGATTAAAACTCAAAACAAGGCAAAAACACTATCTCTTGTTTATTTTGAATCCTAAAGAAATGTCTTATTTTAATTTATATGACACAAAGATGAATGAGTAGCTGATGTGGACTATATGATGGTATGGAAAACAAAATAGCCTCATGGTTTCCTATACAATGGAAAAAGAAGCATGAAAAAGATAAATAGAAACCCTCTCTATGGCCACATGAATGAAAACCAGAGAAGGGCAATGCATCATGAAAAGGAGAGATACCATGTGCAGAAACCCATAATGTGGCTGATAAGGCAATACTAAACAATCTTGGGGAGCACCAGACTCATTACCAGATGAAGGAGATGGTGTTCCTAGTTCCATATGGTATATACTGTACTGTAGCTTCTTACATGCAAGTTATAATGTATGTGAAGAGGAAGCAGGAACTAGGCACTGAGAAGGAAGACACATTTAAGTAACAATTCACTAGTTTGTTGTTGGATTGCCATAAATTCTAGATCACATAGCCAATGTTGAGAATCACTGATTTCAGACAGTTTGTCTAAAGAGCTTGTCTCTGGGGTTTTGCTGAGTATTTGGAAGCTGAGCCAGGGAAAGGAGAAAAGGGGCATTTACCTTGCTCTGACATCTAGCAAGGATCCTCGACATAAGAATCCTGTGTTTTCTACCAAGTTCTTCCATGATCCCACAAAGTGATTTACCTTCTGCAGTTTCCAGATTAATTGGATTACCCATTGAGATGATGGAACAACATGCAATGTCCTATGAAAATATATACTAATTTCATACAGAAATATAATTAAAGACACAGAACTTAGTTAATGAAATCATTGCTTAGGGATGGTGGCAGTTTCACAACTCTGCAAGGAAATAATGCAGAGCTGGCAAATGTTTCAGAACACTGAATAATGAAGCATAAGCCCCCTCAAAGGGGGCTTATTCAACAATTCAGTGACCAATGAATCAGTCACCCAGGGGAACACAGTCTGTTAGCTTTGCAGAGTATGTGTGTTCCTGATATTTTGCAGCTGCCACAAATCCATGAAAACTCATTTCCTGAAATATCTGTTACCCTTTTTGTATTCTGAAGGAACAGGCCATCTTCTCATTCAGAGATTAGAATGCATCCCTTAAGCAGATGCTTTCAGTTTTTATTCAGCTACAGGGACTGTGGATTAGGTCAGAAGTACCTTTTCTTGCCAAAGATCTATATCATGTCCCCAGAATACTCTCTCTTTCATCCATGTTTAATCTTCCATGAAGGAAATATAGATGTTCCTTTAGATATGGAAAAGCAGTGCAAATCTTTGAAGGATGCTCTGCTTAGACTACACTGCAAGCCCACCTTCAAAGCTGCTTCATGAAGCAATGTGTCCCTCTTCCTGCAGCCTCTATGCTGCTTTCTTAACTGCTGCTGGCATTTCCAGGAGTAGCACTTCACCCTTCTGGAAGTGCTAGAGGAGGCCACTGAAGGCCCCAAGTGCTACATCCAAATTCCATCATTGCTGCATGTCGTTGAACTAAATAGTGACACCTCTGATGTGCAAAGCACCTCACTAAGGGAAAAGTGGCTAGAATCTATTTCTGTATGGTTTAATTCCTATCATGCTTGAATATACAATGCCTTCCCACGACAAAAGTTGGATGGGAAATGGGAAAAGGCCAATTAGGGATTTGTCTTACCCAATTGACTATTGTTGGTGAAAGAGTTACTCTGAACTGCTCAGATGGAATGGAAAAATAGCCAAATTCTGCATATGCAACTATATCTGAATGTAGCTGACCATTTGCTATTTTCTGTTCAGTTCTTAACTTAAAATTGCCCATTTCTTTTCTACTTCTACAATTGCTTTAGAAAAATAAGATAATATTACCTATTTTGTGGTCCAAATTTTGTTAAACTCAACCAATCAACTAAGTATTTTATAGAAGCCTTATATGTACCTCCTTCGTGCAGATTTGGTGTGGCTCAGGATCTCATCTGGTACCTCTAATCAGAATTTTACTAGCAAACTCTTTAGAAATAGAGTCTCTCTGTGGGTATTGGGCTAGTGGAGAAGGTAAGGGGCCACCCTTTACCAATTGATAGAGTAAAGGGCTGCAGATTCGTTACCTCTGGTTAAAGAAATGACATAGAAGAGCAGCTAGAATATATATTATTTCTCAACCTAAAACAACTGGATACCCAGTTCTTCTGGAACCAACTTGAAAGACTGAATATGGGCAGTCTTGCCAAGGATGGCATGGGCTCACAGATTGGCAGGTTCAAGAACAAGGTATTGTAGATCTCTTTCTCTCTCTCTCTGTTTGTTTTGCAGTCAGGAAAAAGAGGCATAGCTTATGACCAGAGGGAAACTCAGTCAATGTTTAGCCTGCCAAGCTTTTTTTTGCTAGACCCCACATTGCTAGCTTACTTTTAGATTAGAGTTGCTCTATGGCTTGAACAGCATCCAAATCAATGGGACTAGCCCCACTGGACTGTATTTTTTAGTTATTGTAAGTGCTGATGAATTTTTAATCTTATATTATTGCTGTGTTTTCACTCTGCCCAACAGCACAGTGGTATTCAGAGCTTTTTATCTCACACAAGTTTAGAAGCTGATCTATCAGGTTTTAAAGCTAAATCTTTTTTAACAACAATAAGCTTCTTTTTCTTCTAGTTCTTCTAGTTCTGTTTTTCTGTTCAGAGCACTGACTTTTCTTTAGTGTAGCTGTTGATGCACAAAGTAGGTAGGTAAGTAGGTATATTTCCCCTCTCACCCCTATGGGTGGTCTGTGTCTTCCTCAACCTCGGGTCCTCTACCAGAGGCCTGGGAGTTTGAGGGTTCTGCGCAGTATCTTAGCTGTTCCTAGCATGGCACTCTTCTGGACAGAGAGCTCTGATGTTGCTCCTGGGATCTGTTGGAGCCACTCTCCCAGCTTGGGGGTCACAGCCCGGAGTGCCCCTACCACCACTGGAACCACTTTGGCCTTCATTTTCCACATCCACTCTAATTCCTTCTTCAGGCTCTGGTACTTTTCCAGCTTCTCATACTCCTCCTTCCTAATGTTGCTGACTCTTGGCACTGCTACATCTATCACCACTGCTGTCTTCTGGTCCTTGTCTACTACCATAATGTCTGGTTGATTGGCCACTACCTGCCTGTCCCTCTGGATCTGGAAGTCCCACAGAATCTTAGCCCTGTCATTCTCCACAACTTTCTGTGGTATCTCCCATCTGGACTTGGGAGGGTCTAGCCCATACACTGTGCAGATGTTCCTGTACACAATGCCAACTACTTGGTTGTGCCATTCAGTGTATGTTGTTCCTGCCTGCATCTTACGTCCTGCCACTATATGTTGGACTGTCTCTGAGGCCTCTCTGCACAGTCTGTGCCTTGGGTCCTGTCTAGTGCGGTAGACACCTGCTTCTATGGATCTGGTGCTTAGTGCCTGTTCTTGTGCTGCTATGATCAGTGCCTTAGTGCTGTCTTTTAGTCCAGCCCTTTCCAGCCACTGCTAGGATTTCCCAGTGTCAGCCACCTCAGCTATCTGTCAATGGTACATCCCATGCAAGGTCTTGTCTTGCCATGGCACTTCCTCTGCTTGATCTTCCTCCCATGTCTGCTGCTGCTTCAGGCATTCTCTCAGCAGTTCATCTTTGGGTGCCATATTACTGATGTACTTCTGCATGCTCTGGGTTTCATCCAGGACAGTGGCTTGGACACTCACCAGACCACACCCTCCCTCTTTCTGCCTGGTATACAGTCTCTGGGTGTTGGACTTCAGGTGGAAGCCTCTGTACATTGTGAGGAGCCTCCGGGTCTTCACATTAGCAGCCTCCATGTCCTCCTCTGGCCAGCTCACTATACCGGCAGGGTATCTGATGACTAGCAGGGGTGTATGTGTTGATGGCATGGATCTGGTTCTTCCCATTGAGCTGGCTCTTCAGGACCTGTCTTATCCTTTGGTGGCACTTGGATGTTGCTGTCTTTCTTGCCTCCTTATTGTGGTTCCCATGTGACTGTGGGATACCGAGGTACTTGTAGCTGGTCTTTATGTCTGCTACAGTATGGTAGTTCTACCCCATCAGTATTAACTACCTCCCCTCTCTTTACTACCCTCTGGCCACACTTCTCCAGTCCAAATGACATGCCAATGTCCTCACTGTAGATCCGTGTCATGTGGCCTGCTGGCAGAGTGGTGGCCTACTGGTGTACACACACCCACACACACACTGCTGGTAAAGATATAGGTTAACAGGAACATGAAAGAATCATGGGCAACTGACCAGTTATGGCAAAATACATAATATGTAGCAGAAGGTTCTGATGCCCACATAAACAGAGAGGAGTAAAGAAAATCCTTAGATTTCAGGGACATCACAGCCTTCCCTGAGATCTCAGGAGAGTTTTAGATCAGTATAAGATGTAGTGTAGAAGCTATTCGTTCAGCACCACTGGCTTTCTAATGCAAGAAAAACAATGACAATGTAAGAATATTCTTCACTGAGGGAGATTATTTTTTCATGGTTCTGAAACTAATCACTGGTTCTCATGGAGGGGTATCTGTGGCAGAGGATGGTGGTGGTGGTTAGAAAGTCAAGATGATCACAACCATGTGATCAAAGCCACCATCTCAAATTTCTGACCCCCTGTTCACATTCTAAGGAAAAACATAGATATCTGCATTATTATCAACTGGTCCACAAGAGATGGAAGGGTATTATTATATTACACTGACTTTATAATTTAACCTAATATGTAATATGTCTGGCTGTTTTCTGTTGCATTTGGTTATTTGATTTGTTGCATACATCACTACAAATTTAGCGAGAATATTCAGACAAGAAAAGGAAGGATTTATCTTTTGCGAAATTAGCCATAAAAATAATTAAACTATAGGACAAAGGTGATGTAAAAGACTCACCAAACAGTAACAAATGCTAAAACCATGTCTAGACAACTACAGTCAGAACCTTTCTGATCAAATTCTGGGAAAACCATTCTGTGAAGTAGAATGGTGACCTACTTTTGGAATGTGTCTGCTTACAGTTGCATATAACTGCTGGGAACCACATGAAATTTTAATCTATATCATGTTATACTTTTATGAGCAACTCTGTTAGAGTACTCTGACTTCTGAACATCCCAACATGGCCAGTGCACCACCAGCTGACTGCCTGGCAAGTTGGAAGTGAGGAGGGAGAGAGCTTTGAATCTCTTGGTCATTTTTTCCTGGAGAATTGCTCCCCAAATATTTTCCCTTCTGTTGTGAACACTTGAATCAAAGGACTCTCTCACTGCATTCCTACAAGATTGCCACAATCTTTTAAATCGTTTTGATGCTGGGATTCCTGACGCATGCATGACCCAACTGTGGAATGTGGCAGGGAATGATGGTGGGGGGGGGCAAAGGGGGGAATCTGAAGTTAGATTAACCTCTCTGAGCCTGGAATACTTCCTCCAGCATCAGATGTGGATATGGCACTTAGATACTATTCCTAAGGCTATAACATTGTATCCTTACCCTATATGGCTATCACAATTGTGTATAAACTAATAAGAAATAGGATGGAGTTTTCAAATGAGTTGCATGCCAATACCTGGGATATCTGTATAAGGAATGAGAGCACTGATTCATTTATGGTGCTCATGCCTTTATGTAATTTGCCTACCCAAATATTGATTTGTTTAAAACCAGGAGAAAACCATGGTAAAGCCCAAACAAACAATTTCAACATCTGACGTATTTTAATATTAAAATGCACACAATGAAACAGCAGGTTATAAGATAGTTGTTCCCCACTTTTTAATCATTCATAAACCCAGAAAGAGTTAAAATAAATTATATCAAATATTCATTTATAATCCAACTGTCTTCCTTAAAGGAAAACTATCCCTGACTTCCACCTCCATGATATTTATGGAGGAAAAGTCTAAGTGCTGCCATGTCATAACTTGTTCACAACAATAATGCATATAGTAAGAGACACACAGGAAGACTTACAAAGATCCCATAGATAGGCAGGCTTGTACAGTAGGTGGCGTGACTGATAGAAAACCATACTGGAGTTTGAAAGTTAATCTACAGGACATTGAAGTGAGTCTAGATACAACTGAAAGCTAGCACAGCTGTTTCAACAAGAGAGATGCAAGTTCCCCTATATAACCATAATTAGTACCATATCTGCTGCATTACCTTAGGGACTGCCTTTTCGCAGTTAGTTCTGCCTGTCCAATCTGGTCCAGCAGGATGGGCATGCTCCAGGTCCCGTCAGCCAAGGAATGTCGGCTAGCAGGGACCAGGGACGTGCCTTTTCTGCTGTGGCGCCTGCCCTCTGGAACATCCTCCCTCCTGGTAATAGGATGGCCCCAACCCTGTTGGCTTTCCAGAAGGCCTTGAAGACTTGGCTTTGTGCCCAGGCCTGGGGCCCTGAGTGTGGGAAGGGCCCTGTTTCATGGTTATGTTAACACCATGGCTTTTAGATCGCTCGGCTGTATTTATATTTATTTTTAATTTTTGTTATTGTTTTTATTGTTTTATATTATGACTATTTTTATTGTTGTTAGCTGCCCAGAGTCACTAGTCTGAGATGAGTGGCAATATAAATTGAATGTATAGATAAATAAATAAATTTTGAAACAGTTCTTCCAAGTGTTTGTCCACAGAGAAACAGACACATATGTGTTAATCTGTATCTCTGTGGATGTCATTGCAATAATTTCAGTGCAGCAATTACTCAGTACAGTAATTTCAGGATCAGATTGGCTAACAGCAGCAACAAGAACAAAACTTTCAAAGCATAATTTGCATCCAAACAATTGTATGCTTCATGTAACATAGATTCCTCTCCTCTCCTCTCCTCTCCTTTTTACATCTGGACTGTTTGTGCTTTTGCTCTAAGTCTCATGTCTTGGTTGATCTTTACATTGCTATTTTTTACTTTTCATGATTCTAATATTGACTCTCCTCTAATTGTTGCCTTCATTGCATCCCATATTGCAATCACTGGCAAATTTGTAGGAAGATTCAACCTGAAACACTCTTAAATAGATTCTGTAATTTTAGTGATTCTTTCCTCCCTCCCTCCCTCCCTCCCTCCCTCCCTCCCTCCCTCCCTTCCTTCCCTCCCTCCCTCCCTCCCTCCCTCCCTCCTTCCTTCCTTCCTTCCTTCCTTCCTTCCTTCGTTTGCTAATAAGGAGTGATCTATTCTCCATATCTTGGAAAATGGTTCTTTTGCAAAGATCTTAAGGTCTGTAGTGACCCATGCATGGTCTGACAATTGTGTGCCTATCTTTACTTGATTGATATGATTTTCTAGTTTATCAGATAATAATATATAGTCTACTCTAGAATACCTATTGGGTCAGGCTGAAAAGAAGGTGTAGTCCTTCTTCCTTTCTCCAACTATCTAACAGATTGTAATTATCAAAGATGAGTTCCAGCTCATTGCTTTTACTCTTCACTTTATCCATTTCTGGGGATTTATCTAATCCTGGGGTAGCCACCCAGTTAAAATTTCCCCCTATAATACCTTCTCCACTTTTAAAGCTTTCAAATTTAGCCAATATCTGTTTGATGAATCTTAGCTGATTAGTATTAATGCTACAGTATACATAGATCCTGGGGGGACGCGGTGGTGCTGCGGGTTAAACCACTGAGCTGCTGAGCTTGCCGATCAGCAGTTCAAATCCGCGTGACGGGGTGAGCTCCCGTTGCTAGTCCCAGCTCCTGCCAACCTAGCAGTTCGAAAACATGCAAATGTGAGTAGATCAATAGGTACCGCTTCGGCGGGAAGGTAACGGCGTTCCGTTCAGTCATGCCAGCCACATGACCAAGGAAGTGTCTACGGACAAACGCTGGCTCTTCGGCTTTGAAACGGAGATGAGCACCGCCCCCTAGAGTCGGACACGACTGGACTTAATGTCAAGGGAAACCTTTACCTTTACTTATAAATAGATCCTAGGGAGATTTCTGTATTATGTAATTTACCTTTTAGGAAAATATAACATCCTTTTTAAATTTTACTTATAAAAGGGGTATCCTTGTTGATAAACACTGCTACTCCTTTTGATTTTCTAGCTGCAGCTGAGAAATGTATTTGAGTATAATACTTACTTTTCAAAGGGAATTTCTGGTCTGGGACTTCATGAGTTCCTTGTAAAAACAGAATATTTGGTTTTATTTTTTGCAGCTCTCTTAATATTATCTTACATTTAATGGGGTTCCCTAGTCCTCTCACATTCCATGTTAAACATCTCAGTGTTTCTATTCTTGGTGTTGTTCCCGAATATACATTTACATTATACATCATTCCATCATTCCAGCTTAGACAATTTTTATTTTGGGTGGAAAATTCAAAATATAGAAAGTGGCACACATGGAGACTAAGTGGTTGATAAATCAAAGAACATAATTTATACCCTTTCTGAAAGGAAGAGATATAAAATGGGTAAACCCAACATGTATTAACAGGTTTCTTGACCATTCTCTGAGAATTTGGAAATATTGGGGGAAAAAATTAGTTCCTTCTCCTTCCCCATTAATGCCAATTATGGGTCATGGCTCTTTCCCAAAAAACCTAGCAGGGCTATCCAGTAATGTATGGAGGCAGCAAAACTTGTTTAGGCTAAGGGATTATTTCATAAATAATCAAGTAATTCCAGAAGGTATTTTAAAACAGAAATTGGCATGTATGAACCTTAATTGACTGCTAATTAATGGAATGAGTTTTTTTTGTTAAAAATAAAATCTATAAGAAGATAGTATTGTGACCATTAACAGATTTTGAAAATCTTATGTTAGAACCTTCAGAGTCCTCTAAAGGTCTAATATCCAAAATACAAAAAATCCTGCTAAAAATGGTTGGAGTGGGATCAACATCTCTCAAAGAAACATGGGAATCAGATTTAAGAATTAATATCTTAGACACAAAATGGGCTACACCTTGGAAGAGCTCCACATTACGATCTATATCAGCAAAGATCAGAGAAAACTATTCAAAAGTTATTCATAGATGGTATTATATCCCCATACAAGTTGCTAAAGTTACTGGGAGAGGCCCAAATAAATGTTGGAAATGTGGTATAAAGTGAAAGGTACCTATATGCATGTACTGTATAGTGGTCCTGTGAGGTTGTACAAAGATTCTGGGCAGAAGCAATTAGAGAGACTAACAGCATGGATATCAAGACAATTTAGTTATGTCCCAAGATATGTTTACTGTCATTATTTAGTGAGACAATCATAGAACTAAAAACATAACTGTTCAATACAGTACATGTTGGTTGCTTCAGGCTTGGCTATACCACAATACTGGAAAAAGAGAGAGCCTCCATCATTAGATCTCTGGTATGAAAAACTATGGGAGATTGTTGTTATGGAAAAAATGACATATCAAAGATGGAGGATGTTGGGACATACCTTTGATTTAATTTGGGGAAGAGTTTTCCTTTTTGCAAAACATAATAGGCCAAATTGTTTTTGTTTACCCCAGTATATACAAAACTTGCTGTTGGAGTCTTGATTTCTTATTAGATCTTTTTAATAACTTTATTAATTATGCTGTGATATTTTTTAATTTTAACTGCTGTCTTTTACTCTGTTATTGTTTTTACTGTCTATTTTATTATCTATTGTCAAATCATATATCCTTCACCCTGTACAGATCTGTGATCTGATTTGTTTTCTAAGCAGAATAAAGTTAATTTTTAAAAAACCAATGCTTAGGAAGCTGATTGGCTGAAATTTGGCTGGATTACTCTGATCACTTTTCTTTAAAAACTGGACTGTTACAGATCAAAACATGTAAAAAGAATACCACTGTCAACCCATGGTGTGGAGTGTCTGGACAAGATAGTGTCATGTCCCCCGTTGCAATGCATACATGCATCACAACAGGGAACATGCCTTTCCGGAGAAGGGAAGGAAAGAGGAAGGAATTAGTGATAATCCTTTAAGCACTAAAAGACAAATATCAATAAGGACAAAGAAGCCATACCTTTGCCCTGACCCGAGAAGCCATCATCCTATCTCCCTGACATCTCTGCATTACCCCGGGGGACACACCTGCGCCAGACACAGGAAGAGGACAGAGGTGATCAGCGCTAATCCCCCTGATCGCCCATCGAGACTCTGGAATCGCACCCTGATCACCCATCAAGACTCCGGATCAGGACTTTGGGACAATGGGGGGTGGAGAAGGACCAGGTCCGCACCGCGGGTATTTACCGGCTACCTCGCATACCATGTGCTCATTCCCATCTTTTTCTGTGTATGCATTCTATTCTCAATAAACCGGAAATCCTTAGCCCTGGCTAGTGAGTCTGTGCTTTATTGGAATAAGGGCAACCATCACATAAAGACGGGAATCAAAAAAAATTTTTTCCGCCAGCACCATTCCAGATTTCATCTGTGAGGGACCCAAGCTGGCGATGGAAAGACTCAACCCACGAAGAGGTGGCTACCAGAGGACCGGCGACGGGTCACCTGACTCTACGGCATGAGCGATCGGTAAGAACCCTACTCCCAGATGGCACGAAGTCCAGGAGGGTTCGGGATCAAGCTCGGAGGAGCAGGAGACCGGGAGGAGCAGGACACCTGAAGCCACCAGAGAGTCGCAGGACAAGTGAGTCACCCTGGACGAGACGGCAGGATCCCTGCCCGGAACGCTCAGGGCATCTAAGAAGCCACTGGACCACCTGTCCTCAACGATCACAGGAGCTGAGGGAAGGTGCCGAAGCGGACGGACCGAGGGAGGCTCCCAAACAGCTGAGCGGCTAAGCATAGTGGAATCGAGGCTGGAGTCGATCAAACAGCTGCTCCTGAGATTGTCGGTCGAGTGGGAATCCCGAGGAAGGGGTGAGCTGGAACCAGGTACCAGAAGCTCATCACCCTCCCCCTCCCATCCCTGAGACGCGACAGCCAGGGCGAGGACGGAATGGCAGGAGGCTGAGGCAGCGCCGGGCAGAGTTCACCTCGCAGAACCCGCCAGGAGGTCATCTTCCCCTCCTCCCACCCTGGAGACGTGACCGCTGGGAAGAGGCTGGAGCCGGCACGAGATGGAGGCAACGCCTCCAGGAGTCCAGCTGAGGGAATCCCCACACCGAGACCGGAGAACCCCAGCAGCCCGAGGCATGCCCAGATGACCAGATGTGGTTTGGAGCCCACCGGGAGCGGGAGTGAAAGTCCTCGGGGTCAAATTTGATGGGGACCCAGCAACATTATCCTTCTTCCTCACGAACGCAAAAAATTACATGGAAGAATTTGGGCCATATTTTCGCTCGGAAAAGGGCAAAATTAATGCCATTGCGAACAAACTCAAAGGAAGGGCGGCTGACTGGTATGTGCAGCTATGCCAGGCAGATGCCCCAGAGCTTGATTACTGCGACGAGTTCCTCTGGGCGCTAGATCTGCACTTCAGAGACCCCTTAGAGAAGGAGAGAGCGAAAAGATCCTTAAGGGGAATCAGCCAAGGGCAACGATCTGTGGCAGATTATGCCATGGAATTTCAAGCACTGGCTGGAAAGGTGGAGGACTGGTCGCAGTCTACCCTAATTGAACATTTCAAAGAGGGCCTGAACCTGAACGTTCTGAGGTGGGCATTATGCAGAGACGACCCAAACACTCTAATCGAGTGGATACTGCTGGCTGGTAAGGCAGAAAATGCCCAGGAAACCTTCCTACAAGCCAAGAGGACGGCGCAACAAGCAGTGACGGCAAAGGGACCCCGAACCACTGCAGGACCGGTAAGACCGGCACCCCAACCCTGGAGAGAGGAGAGGGAGTGACAGTTAGCCAAGGGGCAGTGCCTTTGATGCGGGAAAGAGGACCACAAAGCAGCAGCATGCCCGAAAACAAAGGCAGTTGACAGGCCAGGAAAAACACTGGGCAAACCACCCGCAGTACCCAAAAAGATGCCAGCGGCCAGTGGAAAGATCGGAGCAAAAGATCTACCTTACTCCATTGAAGAGGAGGAGAGCGACGAGGAAGAACTGGCGGGAAACGCCAGCCACCTGCCCTGAGAAGCGCCAGAGGGCAGGTGGAGGAGAAGAATGGGCGCAACGACACCTGGGTGAGTGCCAACTGTCCCACCCTGTACGTGACAGTTAAACTAAAGTCCAAGGAGAAGTCAATTGAAGTTTGGGCCCTAATAGACTCGGGCTGTTCCAGGTGCCTAATGCACCCGGACGTGGTTGCCGATTTAAATCTCCCATGCTTTCCACTTCAGCACCACATAGTTTTTACGCAATTGGACGGTTCGGCAGCGGGAGGGGGCCCGGTCACCCAATTCACCAGAGAAGTGGCGCTGCAGTTAGGCAGCCACCGGGAGAGACTGAAATTTGTCGTGGCACCAGTGGGCCACCCTTTAGTCATCTTGGGCATTCTGTGGCTGGTATGAAGGAACCCCTACATAAATTGGGAAACCAGGACGATCACGTTTACAGATGGCTTCTACCAAGCTCCTACAGGGGAATGAATTCCCCATGCTGCAGTGGGGAGGGCAGCGTCTACAACCACACACCTGGCTGCAGCGGCCCTGGAAGGCTTGCCAGACAGGTATGCGGAGTTTGCAAATGTGTTCGGGGAGAAAGAAGCAGACAAACTCCCACCCCACAGAAAGACTGACTGTGCGATAGAACTGGTCCCCAACACACCTTTGCCAAAGCCCAAAATTTACGCAATGACCCAGAAAGAACTGGCAGCATTGCGGGAGTTTGTGGACAAGAATTTAGCACGAGGCTTCATCGAGCCCGCAAACTCGCCAGTTGGAGCCCCAGTCTTGTTCAGAGAGAAAAAGGATGGGACATTAAGACTCTGTACGGACTACCGCGGATTGAATGCGGCTTCCATATCCAACAAATATCCTTTACCCCTAATCAAAGACATATTAGCACATCTGGCAAAGGGGAAAATATTCTCCAAACTGGACTTGCGAGAAGCCTATTTCCACATACGCATACGGGAGGGGGATGAGTGGAAGACGGCCTTCAATTGCCCACTGGGATCATTCCAATACAAAGTGTTACCGTTTGGTTTGGCAGGGGCACCAGGGGTATTTATGCAATTGATTAACGAGGTCTTGCACGACTACTTGTTCAAGGGGGTACTCGTGTATTTAGATGATGTATTGATATATTCTGAAACTGAAGAGGAGCATGAATGCTTGGTTAAGCAGGTGCTCAGGAAACTCCGCAAAGCAGAGCTATTTGCCAAGCTCTCTAAGTGTGAGTTTCATAAATCTCAGATAGATTATCTGGGCTACAGAATCTCTGAGAGGGGCATCGAAATGGACCCTGGGAAAGTCCAGGCCATCCTGGCATGGGAGCGCCCATGCACTAGGAGGCAACTACAGAGTTTTCTCGGATTTACAAATTTTTACAGGGGGTTCATCAAGGGTCTAGCAGAAATTGTTTTGCCCCTAACTAATTTACTCCGCACCAAGGGTCTGGGAGACACGCGCAAAGCACGAAACCCAGGAGCGCTACTTAACTGGACACCTGAATGCCAAAGGACTTTTGATCACCTCAAAAGCCTGTTCACAGAAGAACCGGTTCTCCAACATCCCTGTCCTAACAACCAGGAAACACACTGAGACAAGGAACTGGTCTCTAATATTTATTACTAGTACTTAACAGGAATCCTAACAAACTGAAGAAGCGTGGGAAAAACCCAGACATATAACCCCCAAGGGTTAAGGCGGTCCCGATCTGTGTCTCTTTGAATGGCTGAACAATTCCTCAGTGCTACGCATGCGCTTGACAGTCTGGATGGGAGCCCCCTGCTCGCCATCCTTACTCATGACAATCCCGACCCCACCAAGCCCTTTGTAGTTCAAGTAGATGCCTCTGATTTCTCGATTGGGGTGCTCTTGCTTCAGCGGGATTTAAATGACCAGCTGAAGCCTTGCGCGTACCTCTCCCACAAGTTCTCCAAAACAGAACGGAGATGGCATGTATGGGAGAAAGAGGCTTTTGCTGTCAAAGCTGCCTTAGAGGCATGGCGACACCTCCTGGAAGGGGCCACTTGCCCCTTTGAGGTCTGGACGGACCACAAAAACCTGGAAGCGCTCAGTACCCTGAAATGCCTCAGCCCCAAGCAGGTTTGCTGGGCGCAGTTTTTCAGCTGCTTTGATTTTAAGCTGAAGTTCATACCAGGATGAAAGAACTTCTTAGCTGACGCTCTCTCTAGGCGGCCCCAGGATGCCAGTCAGGCATCCGACATTGTAGGTACTGTGTGGACCGACACACAGCTGGGTTGCCAAGCTGTCACGCGCAGCCAAACTGGAACGCAGCACACCCCGGCACAACCACCCGCAAGGGGAGGGAGACGCATGTCAATTTCATCGTAATTGCAACAGCAGTTCGTACAAGCCTTAAAAACGGATACATGGTTGCAAGCAAATAAACACAATGTTTCTTTTTCAAACGATTTGGCTTGGAAACAAAATAGCTTGTACATGCCAGAGCAATTGCAAGCAGAGGTTCTGAGCCGTTCTCACGATGACAAAACGGCAGGGCACTTTGGTTTTGTGAAAACACTGCATCTGGTAAGGCGACAATTCTGGTGGCCTACATTTAGGAGGGATGTAAAAGAATATGTCGCTGCTTGCCCTACATGTGCTATGGCCAAGCGAAAAGTGGGGAAGCCCCAGGGACTATTGCAGCCGGTGGCAAGCCCCTCCTGCCCTTGGGAGGAAATCTCAATGGACTTTATCGTAGACTTGCCACCCAGCCAGAGAAAAACGGTCATCTGGGTGGTTAAAGACTACTTCTCAAAACAGGCACATTTTATCCCATGTGCCTCAATCCCCTCCATTCAACAGCTGGCATGCCTCTTTTTAAATCACATTTACAAATTACACGGTACCCCCTCCCGCTTGGTCACACATAGGGGTACACAATTTACTTCTCAATTCTGGAAGGCATTTTTGAAGTTAATTGGCACCAAGCAGGCATTGTCCACTGCTTGGTACCCCCACACGGATGGCTCTACAGAGATCCTTAACTCCACCCTGGAGCAATTTTTGCGCTCCTTCATAAGCTACCAGCAAGATGATTGGGTAGACTTACTCCCCTTTGCTGAGGTGGCATATAACAATGCAGTGCACCAGAGCACGGGTCACACCCCCTTCTGGGTAGTCTATGGTCGAGACTTCATTCCGATCCCGGAGTTGCCACAGCCAGAGGCCCCGCCTTGTTCCCCAGATGACTGGGCGGCGCAGCTAGCCAACGTCTGGCCAATCATTCAGCTGGCTCTCTCTGAAGCCCAAGCAACCTACAAGCGGTATGTGGACAACCACAGGGCTGCGCAGCCAGACTTCAAAGTGGGAGATAAGGTCTACCTCTCCACTAAGTTCATTAAGTCTCCGCAGCCCTCAAAGAAGTTAGCCTCCAAGTTCATTGGCCCATTTCCAATAGTGGAAATAATCAACCCGGTAACTTTCAAGTTAGAATTGCCACACAACTTGAAGCACACACACCCGGTGTTCCATTGTGCCTTACTGAAACCGGTTACCTCCTCAAAGTGGCACAATGACCCCCCCCCGCCTCCTCCCATCATGATCAATGGACAACAGCATTTTGAAATAAAGGAGGTTCTAGATTCCCGAAGGCTACGGGGCACCCTCCAGTACCTGGTCCGCTGGAGACATTTCCCCCACCCTGAGTGGGTGCATGCTCGGGATGTCTCAGTGCAGCGGCTTGTCAAACGCTTCCATGAAGCATATCCTGCCAAACCGGCACCTTAAAGTTTTTTTGGGGGGGAGGCAGTATGTCATGTCCCCCATTGCAATGCATACATGCATCACAATGGGGAACATGCCTTTCCAGAGAAGGGAAGGAAAGAGGAAGGAATTAGTGATAATCCTTTAAGCACTAAAAGACAAATACCAATAAAGGACAAAGGAGCCATACCTTTGCCCTGACCCGAGAAGCCATCATCCTATCTCCCTGACATCTCTGCATTACCCTGGGGGACACACCTGCGCCGGACACAGAGGACAGAGGTGATCAGCGCTAATCCCCCTGATCACCTGAGACTCCAGAATCGCACCCTGATCGCCCATCAAGACTCCAGATCAGGACTTTGGGACAATGGGGGGTGGAGAAGGACCAGGTCCGCACCGCGGGTATTTACCGGCTACCTCGCACGCCATGTGCTCATTCCCGTCTTTTTCTGTGTATGCATTCTATTCTCAATAAACCAGAAATCCTTAGCCCTGGCTAGTGAGTCTGTGCTTTATTGGAATAAGGGCAACCATCACAGATAGTCATTGAAAGAACAAATGCTAGAGTGCTAGTATCTTAAACATTTTAAATATTCATTAGTCATAAGTCCCAAGGCAAGCTGGAATGCATTAGCTTTTCCTTTTTAAAGCCTTCAAAGCAAAAAGGTAAAGTTATTAGTTATGGTTCCCTCCATTACTGGATGAGAATCAGATCAAGGAAGCAAAGATAATTGAAAGGGGCCAGCATGCCCATCTCTGGAAAGAGCCAGACACTAATTAAATATAACAGAAAGAGCAGGGCAAAGATTTCTCTCCTGGCTTCTTTTGCTTTTAGCAATTGTTGTTTAGCTCTAGATTTACCCTGATTGTTATATGCTAACTTTTCAGCAATTAGCCTTTTGGGGAATAGCTTTTAAGGGCTGTTGATTTAAGGGACATGGATAACAACAAAAAAGCACCAAAAAGAAAGCAATTGGTTTTTATAAAGGAACACTTAATTACTGAATAAATCTGCATATTTACAGGCAGATTAGTTTGCCATTAATCTGTCAGAAATTATTGGTGTGTACAATCTATGATTCTACATAATCACATGCATTTTCTGTTTGTATTCTGTATAGTTTCAGTCTGGAGCAGACTACTGCATCTTTTACAGTGAATATTCAAGAACTGAAAAAAATGTATATAACACCGAGGATTGATATATCTAACATTCTCAATTGGATCCTTTATTTGAAAAAAATCTTGAATCTAGTTGAAGTCATTACACATAATCTCACAAACAGTAGAATGTTGGATAGCTTTTCTCTCTGTTTCTGTTTGGTAATTATCCATGAACAGATTTTTCAGCACATGTCCATTGTTTGGGGAATATTTTATCATTTATTTATGGGAACATATTGCAGATTGCTGAATGCTCCTTAACTGCTGCCTGCAAACTTGCCTGAAATGCTTTGCTTGCTTTTGGTGACCAAATCATACACTCTTGGTCTTTATCCAAATGTAGATGAGCTGAAAAATGGTAGGAGACATTCAGTATGGAATTCATAATAACATTTGATCAAATGTTTTATGATATATAATCAGTGAACTGTCTGAGAAATTCTGAAATACTTGCCATTTGGGGAATCTAGAAAAATAATCAAGAGCTGGTTCATACTACATATAACTGCTGGGAGAGAAAGATCACTAATTGTAATCACACCATTTAAAAGAAAACCTTCATGTAACAAATATTTGACCCAGATGAGATTTTCTACCCCATCTAGAAGAACAAATACAAATACTGAAGGTTATTTTAAAATAGAATTAGTCACTTTTAATGCACCATAATTTTATCTTTTTCTTGATTTGGTAGAAACTATTTTCTATGAGAAATTCAGCGGTGCATCTAAAATAATTTTAGTTTTAAAAAGAACATGGATTTAAGACTGGTTTTTTTAAAATATGGTTTTTTTTGTTTTGTTCATTTGTTCAGTCACTTCCCACTCTTTGTGACTTCATGGGCCAGCCCACACCAGAGCTTCCTGTCGGTCGTCGCCACTCCCAGCTCCCCCAAGGACAAGTCCATCACCTCTAGAATATCATCCATCCATCTTGCCCTTGGTTGGCCCCTCTTCCTTTTACCTTCCACTTTCCCTAGCATCAACCAAACAAAAGATGAAACAGCAAGTATTCAGCAAATCAAAATATTATTTATTTAGACTCAATGGAAGCTATTTTCTGTGATGCTCAGAAGTGAACATCAAAGCAGTTAAGACAGAATAGACTTAAAACTGACAAAATATGTGTGGTGGTAGTGGTAATTGCAGATGCTTTTCTTGGTAGTAATCTTACTGCTGCTTAAAAGAGATTGTACTGGCTAAGAAGAAGAGATGACACATTTTAGTCTGGCAGATAATCAGAAACAGACATTCTTTTCAAGCACTGAAACAGCCAGGCCCACAGAAAAGCCCCACAAAAGTACTTTCTAAAAGAGTCTCAAACGTGAATATGCTCAGTAGTAACAGGGAACAGTTGTTTGGGAAGGAGAAGAGAAAACTGGATGGGATAGAAATTGGTCTAATATTTTCTAAACAGAACCACTTCTTTCTATTCTAGAAGCTGTTTTGTTATATTCTAAATGGTTATGACACATTTATTTGTATTAACTGATTATTTAGTTATTTTACTCTGCTGTTATAGAACTGGTCAGCTTGAGGATATACACACATTTTGAGGTGATGTTTGGCATTTTTAGGTATTTATGAATTGTTTTAGCTCTGTTGTATGCCACCCAGAGTCACTGGCATTGTGAGATAGGCAGCTATTTAAATTAGACAGATAAATAAATAAATACATGTTTGGTATTTACATAATTGTATGTTGCAAGCCAGGGATGGACATCATTTGAGGGTTTGGAAACCACTACTAAGTCTTTTTACCTTCCTGAATATCACAGAATGCTACTTGGTGATAGTGTGATATCATTGAAAGGGGTGAGCCAGTTTGGTCTAGTAGTTAAGGTGCTGGGCTAGAAACCAAGAGACTGTGAGTTCTAGTCCTGTCTTAGGCATGGAAGCCGGCTGGGTGGCCTTGGGCCAGTCACTTTCTCTCAGCCCAACTTGGTGCAATGTAGACTAGCCTCCTTGTGGTGCACCCTGGGCAACATGACTTGTCATGGCTAAATAATCTACACATCTGGCTGCTGAACCTCACAAGGATTTCACAGCAAGAAAAAGCAGCATGAACACCAAACTGCTATGCTGTATGATTAAAAAAAATTGAAAGGGATATGGCTAAAATTTGGGCTCATCTTTTAGCACTCAAAGATAAATTTCTCCATATACTGTTCCCCCCTTAAAGACTCTCTTAAACTTGGAAAATTGACTTTAATCACTATGTCAACATTCAGCATTTTGCCTCTAAATTTTGGGGTGCTAGAGAATGGTACATGACCCACAGGACATGGGCTGTTCGCCTCTGCTATGTGCTAATATTTCTGATGAGAACTGTTAGTGATCTACTTTCTTAAGAATGGATTGTTTTCTCTTTAGGTTGTGCTTGAGAAAGATTAGATAATTAGTAGCATTCATACAAAGGTAGTTTGATGTTTCAAATTAATTCTCAACCTAAATTTAGTTTTAAAAAAACCCAAAGTCTGGAAAATCTGCAATTTGCTTTTTTCATTTAAAGTTCATTGATGGGCTTATTTGCTCAATGAAGATCAGCTGAACTTACCATTCTTCTGTCATGAAGATGCTATCCAAATTTGAGGAATGAAGAAATAAATCTGAAAAAGGTTAATTAGTATTTGTGTTTTCACACACAAGAATATCTTAAATATTTTTTGAAAATATAAACAGGGGTCAGGGCGCTTGGCTTTTTCTTTATTTTCACAGCTATTAAGTGCTGAAGGCAACCTTATACCTCCTCAGTTTTTCTACAGTGCTTCTGAGAAAATTGTGGACAGGACTGGCATAACCCAGGGGTGGGGATTTATACTAGCAATACTGTCACCACTGCTTTTCTAATATCTTGTCAGGGAATTAAATTTAAATTTAGTGCTGAAGCAGAAAGAGGAATTAACACACAGGTGTTAAGGATAAATACTAAACACACAGGTGTATGAAGAAGTAGCTGAGTCATGCATGATGCAATCCTCGTTGGGATTGGATAGGGTTAATATAAATGGGAGAGTCTAGAATCTCTCTCTCTCTGCTTTGTCTGTTACTTGCTGCACATCGTTTTGTAAGTTAACCTGCTCTATACATATATTTGTAAATAGACTGTATATAGAACAAGAAGAAAAGGACTGTCTGTATTTTTTCTTGCGGAGACTTATTACCACGACACATCTGAACCTTGCTCGATTGCTGATTATATTACAGTGAACCAAAGGCTGGGGGAGGGGGGACACAAGAAAATTGAACCAGGTTTTTCCCAGGCTGGATGAGGTAAACACTTCAATGGACACTGCAGAAAGCATCCTGGATAAGATGAAGTAGCTCTGTGCTGGTGCCTTTCTAAATGGAAAATAGTTGTGTTGTTAACCTTAAAGTTTCTCATGGTTGAAATACAATTTATTTACCATGTTTGAGCTAGCCACACATTAATGGAAGCATTTTTCTTTTGATATCATTCATAAGAGAAGACATCATTAACATTAGGGGCAATTCTGTCTGGGCCAGGATTGTGTTCAACACCTGCTAGGTCTAAGGATGACTTCAGATTAGTCATTGTCTGAATCCATGCCGTAATTCCTAAATTCTTAGGGGAACAGAACTTTCAATGTTTCTTTTTTAGCTTTGAAAATGTTTTCAGTTTCATTTGAAATTGAGGAAGATGAGGAAGTAAATGCCCATACATCAGCATCCGGGAGAAAACTGATGAAATTAAATGAATGTTTTTTTTAAAAAAAATGAAACAATTTTCATTTTTGTTCTGAGCCCATCTGTTATTTTTGAAATGGACAATCCCCAGCAGGCATTCCATGAGCTCCTTGGCCCAGAAGAACATTCAGATGGGCCAGTGTGTAATTTCTAACCACCATCATTGAGATAATGATGGAGATGGGGATTGATTGATTGATTGATTGATTGATTGATTGATTGATTTTTGGTGCTATAGGCTATGGACAGAGCAGAAAAGATAGTTCCAGAGACATCTAAGGAGAAAGAAAAGGGAGAAGAATCAAACTTAGTATCTTCTCTTATTCCACAATGAAGGGAATGCAAAGGATTTCACTGCCACCTGAGTTGTTACAGCCCAGACTACTCTGTGATCTTCCAGATTTTGGCTAAGAAGTCAAACAGGATAATCACTCCCTAATGTCCCAGAATCTTAGTTCCAATGGTGGCAAAGACTCCAAAGGCAGTACTGTCACTAGGGATGGACCTCAGGGCCAAGTCCAGAAAGGCTGCAGATGATCATTCATAAACCAGTTCAAAGACCCAATACCCATTCCTGTAGCACAGGGCTTCTCAACCAGGGTTCCGTGGAACCCAAGGGTTCTGCAAGAAGTCACTAAGGGTTCCCTGGGAGATCACGATTCATTTAAAAAATTATTTCAAATTCAGGCAACTTCACATTAAAAAGGTAAGTTTCATTCTTTATTTTTAGTTTAAGAACACTGTTAATGCATATATACAGGCCTACCCATGAAACAAATATAACAATTTTGCAACTTCTGGCCTATATTTGAGCCTGAATGTGCAGGGGTTCCCTGAGGCCTGAAAAAAATTTCAAGGGTTTCTCCAGGGTCAAAAAGTTGAGAAAGGCTGCTGTAGTGATTGTGCTTGCTACATTATCCTATTCTCTTATTAAATTAGGCTGACAGACAGACAGGCTTTATATTTATTCATTTATTCTTTTTACGTTAAAGAAGAATGTTTATTCCCCAGAAATCATAAAAGTCAGAGGGAGTTGGAAACCATTAACTGAAGGGTTTAAAACTGTATTCCTGACAACAGTGATGATCAGAAGCCCAAATAATGGCTATTCTACTGAAATCTCATGGATGATATTCTAGAGGTGACGGACTCATCCCTGTGGGAGCTGGGGGTGTTGACAACTGACAGGAAGCTCTGGCATGGACTGGTCCATGAAGTCACGAAGAGTCGGAAGCAACTAAACGAATAAACAACAAACTGAAATCTCAATTGCAAAAATATAATAGAACTAAAATGAGGCCAGATATTCCAAGAAAGGGAATAAATACAGAGAGAAGCAGGAAAGCTGGCAGAAAGAGCCAAGCAAAATACTGCTCTCCCAAACTTCTGGCTGCTTCATAAAAGGAAAGGCCTTTTTCACTTTATCTCTTGTTTGTAAGACCTGGTAAACTACAAGTTGCTCAGCTGAAACCATTGCCCAGTAAGATACATGGTTCTGGTTCAGTAAATCAACTTTTGAAATGTTTAGTCTCAATTGTATCATACAGATTAAGTATAACTTCAGAAAGAAATCAATTTCCCTATAATATAGTTCTTACTCAGATTACACATGATTACACTGCTTATTTACTGTAGCTCCAACTTTTACCTCTCCAAGGAATAATGGATACCACTAAATGTTTGAGTAGAGGAAAAGCTCCTGGTTCAAATGGTTGTCCCACTGAATGATATATGACATCTACTGAGTCCTTTGCCCCAATAGTATGGGAGGTCTAGAATGATGCCTTTTTAATAAATCTGTCTTTCAGTGAGATTTATGTAAGTGTGTTTTGAAGGCTGGTAAAGATCTTGCTGATTGTGTAAATTCTTGTCCAGTAGTTTAAACATCAGGGACGCGGTGGCGCTGTGGGTTAAACCGCTGAGCTGTCGATCGGAAGGTCGGCGGTTCGAAACCGCGCGGCGGGGTGAGCTCCCGTTGCTCGTCCCAGCTTCTGCACACCAAGCAGTTCGAAAACATGCAAATGTGAGTAGATTAATTGGTACCGCTTCGGCGGGAAGGTAACGGCGTTCCATGAGTCATGCTGGCCACATGACCCGGAAGTGTCCTATGGACAACGCCGGCTCCAAGGCTTTGAAACGGAGATGAGCACCGCCCCCTAGAGTCGGACACGACTGGACTTTACGTCAAGGGAAACCTTTACCTTTACCTAGTTTAAACATGATGCAGAACACTGATGCAGAAACACTGACAGGTACAATCCTGTACAATCTGGCTTTATAAAAGGTCACTAAGTATCTGGTAATATTTGATTAGTCACTGACATTAAAGAAAAAAATCCACTGCTGATTCCGGTAGATGTTGAAATGACTTTTGATATGATGTAGCAGAATTTTTTGAAACAAATCTTGCTTTAATACATGTTTCTTTTTATCAGCATGTTATCACCCTTTGTGTCCTAACAGTGAGAATAACACTGAGACGAGGAGTAGTTCTCTAGTGTTTATTACTGCTACATAAACAGAATCCTAACAAACTGAATAAGTGTGGGAAAAACCCAGACACATAAACCCCAAAAGCTAAGGTGGGCCTGATCTGTGTCTCTTTGAATGGCTGCTTAATTCCTCAGTACTACGCATGCGTTTTCCACCCTGGATGGGAGCCCCTTCATGCTCGCCATCATTACTCATGACATCACCCTCCCCTCCAGATTCACATTCCATTTCAGCCCCCTCCCTTCCAGACGTTTGATAAGAGTCCATGTCTGCTTCTAAGCTCCCATGAGAACTGGGCAACGATGGAAAGTCTTCAAAGGAAAACTCCAAGGACCAATCAGTGCTGTTCTCCAGGTCTGATAACACTTCTGGTCCAGGTGGCTGCTGCTGGAAAATAGCTAGATAATTAGAAGAGTCCCCCCCTCCCCCCTGGGAAATGCAAGCCGGAGGTGGAGGGCTGTGGTTCCCCCCCCCTCCTCTGTAACTGGTGTCAAGGCTTCAGGTGGGGGTGGAAGGTGCAAACTTACGAATTCCTCTGCTTGCTCAGCCAAGTGAGGAATCTCTGGTAGAGTGCGAGGCTTGGGTTTGTGAGGGAAAAGCTGATGGAATTGATGAACCAGCGCTGGTGCATGCACATCTCTAGCATTCTCCCACGTGCGCTCTTCCTCAGGGTACCCTTTCCAGTGTATGAAATATTGGATGCCCCTTCCCCTCCTCCTAGAGTCCAGAATTTCCTTGACTTCGTATTCCTCCTCCCCCTCCACAATTACTGGAGGTGGTGGGGGCAGTTGCGATCGTAAGGCACTTGGGGGAGGGTCTTTGGCTAGCAAGGCTCTGTGAAAGACTGGATGGATTTTCATGGATGCTGGCAGCCTTAAGCGATAAGCCACTGGATTTATCTGCTGTACCACAGTGAAAGGGCCCACAAACTTAGAGTCCAACTTTGAAAGGGCCACACTTTGTCTCCTACCGCAATCGCTGGCCCCTCTTGCCTGTGAGCATCTGCAGCTCTCTTGTAAGCACTCTTTGCCCTGTTCAGCTGCTCCTTTAACAACTCCTGTGCGGCTTGTTGCTTTTTAAGAAAATCAGCCGCGGCTGGAACAGTTCCCTGCTGGGAGGAGGTGGGCAACACCCGAGGGTGAACCCCATAGAGTGCTTGGAAAGGGGACATCTTGGTAGAGGATTGCACAGAGTTGTTATAAGTAAATTCTGCCATGGGGAGCAGGGCTGGCCAATTGTCTTGCTGATAAGTGGTGTAACACCTGAGATACTGCTGTAACCATTGGTTAATTTTCTCAGCTTGTCCATTACTAGCTGGATGATGCAATGATGACAGGTGGATCTGGACCCCTAATGACTGGAAAAGGGCCCTCCAGAACCTGGAAGTGAACTGTGGGCCTCTGTCACTCACCAAGTGATTCACCATGCCTCTATACCTAAAAACATGGTCCATGAACAACTGCGCTGTGGCTTGCACAGATGGGAGGCCCTTGCAAGGAATAAAATGCACCATTTTTGTGAAAAGGTCCAGCACCACTAGTATGGAAGTCAGCCCCTGGACTGGGGGTAAATCAGTGATGAAATCCATGGAGATTGTATCCCAAGGCCTACTGAGGGTGGGTAGGGGTTGCAAGAGTCCTGTGGGCTTCCCTGGGAGAGGCTTGGCTCATCTGCAGGTATGACAAGAAGCCACATAGCCCTTTATATCTGCAGTCATCTTAGGCCACCAGTAGTCTCTCAGAGCTCTATGGAGAGTTTTGAAAACACTTCCGTGGCCTGCCGTTTGATGGTCATGGCAAAGTCTCAGTACTTCTTCCCTCAATGAAGGGGGAATATATAATCGCCCACTATGCCAGAGGATTCCTGCCTCCACATTGAATGGGGAGGCAGTGTCTTATGGGTCCCTCTGGAGGTCATCCATCCTGGCCCTGGCATATGGGTCCTGTTGCTGCTGAGTTCTGACTCTTGTAAATAGGTCCTCTGCTTGTGCGCCTGCTGCTAAGATCTCTGTCTGGTTCCCCCTCATAGACTGATCGAAGTTGTGAGGTTGTAATATAGTAGCCTGTACCTCCTGGTGAGTGGCGCGGGTTGCCTGAATGGATTGAAATAGGGCATCTGCCAAGCAGCTTTGCGCCCCAGGCACATAAGAAATAACAAAATTGAAATGGGAGAAAAACTGGCTCCATCTGATTTGGCGTGGGGTGAGGGATCTGGTGTTTTGTAGAAGCTGTAAATTCTTGTGATCAGTGCAAACTTTCACAGGAAAGGTTGCACCTTCTAGCCGGTGCCTCCACTCTTGGAATGCTGCTTTAATTGCCAGCAACTCCTTGTTAAAAACATCATAGTTCCTCTCTGTTGGTGAGAGCATGCGTGAAAAAAAGGCACACGGAAGCAATGTATTCTCGGTTTTGTTTGTATATTGCAATAACACCGCCCCAATGGCAATATCGGAAGCATCTGAATGCATTATGAATTGCTTCGTGGGATCAGGGTGTCTTAACAGCGGCTGGGATGCAAAGAGTTGCTTAAATTCTTGGAAGGCTGCTTGCTCTCTCTCCCCCCAAATGAATTTTGATCCTTTCTTCAAAACCTGTGTGAGGGGTCTAGCCCTGTCACTAAAGTTCTTTATGAACCGCCTATAGAAATTGGAAAATCCTAGAAATCTTTGTACCTCTTTAACATTTCGGGGAGGTTGCCAAGAGAGAATTGCCTGGACCTTAGAAGGATCCATGGATATGCCTTCTGTTGATACCTTATAGCCCAGGAAATGTAATTCAGTTAAATCAAAGGCACACTTCTCTAGCTTGGCAAACAGCTTGTTCTCTCTCAGTCTTTGTAAGACATTACGTACATGGGTTACATGAGTTGTAGCATCCTCAGAGAAAATTAATATGTCATCTAGATAAATGACCAGATACTTATCTAGTAAATCAGAGAAAATTTGATTCATAAATCGGGAAAATATGGCTCCTGCATTAGACAAGCCAAAGGGCAAAACAAGGTACTCAAATTTACCAAACCTGGTGTCAAAGGCAGTCAGATATTCGTGCCCCTCTTTCATCCAGATCAGATTGTACGCATTCCTGAGATCCAACCTGGTAAAAATGCGTGCTTTCTGTAAGCGATCCAGCAGATCAGATATTAGGAGCAGTGGATAAGTTCCTTTCTTTGTGAGTTTATTTAAAAAACTGAAATCGTGGACCACTCTCATGGGTGTCTCCTGGTTTGCAGGTGCCAACGGGTCAGGCTTCTTTGGTACGAAGAAGGTAGGAGCAGACGCTGGGGAAGTAGATGGTCAGATGAACCCCTTTTGGAGATTAGAATCCAAGTAATCCTTTAAGGTGGCTAGTTCCTTGGGAGACATGGGATATTGTTTCCTTGCTGGAATCCTGGCTCCCAGTATCAACTCAATGGTGCAATCACAGTCCCTATGGGGGAGTAGTGCTGTGGCCTCTTGTTCACTGAAAACGTCTGTGAAATCTGCATACTTGGCTGGCAACTGGACCCCCCCTGCTTCCGTGACTGCATTGGTTGCTGGAGAGCGGAGAGCAGCTTGAATCTTGTGGTGCTGGCATTCCTTAGCTGGGAAGGAGATTGCTCCCATAGTCCAGTTCAGCAATGGGTTGTGGATCCTCAGCCAAGGCATGCCTAGGATTACAGGTACATTAAGTGATGCAGTAACATAAAGTTGGATCCACTCAGTGTGGTCTCCCATTGTTAGTTGCAAAGGTTCTGTGAACCTTCTAATCGGCCCTGCCTTGAGGGGCTGGCCATCAATGGTCTCCACTTCTATGGGACATGGCAATTCTATGGTCGGGATGTTGAAGTCTTGTGCGGTCTGTACGTCAATAAAATTGGTGGAAGCTCCGGAATCCACGAGGGCCTCTAGCTTGACCTGGTGCTCTGGGTTTTTGTGCATTATTACTGGTAAGTAGTAAAAGGATTGCCTGGAATCCTCGGAATGAGCCCTCCTTAATTGATTGATGGTCTCCCTGCTGAGTTCTGTGGAGGAAGACCGACGGAGTTTCCCTGGTTGGAAGTAGAGGCAGAGGTGGCTCTTGTTTCAGCTGCTTGCCCTGGAGCTCTTACTGAATTTGCTTGGCTTCTCACTGGGCAAGCTCTCACCATGTGCCCCTGGACTCCGCAGTAGAAACAGAGGGCTCTCTCTCTCCTTCTCTGTCTCTCAGCCTCGGAAATAAGCCTCCTGCTCACCCCGATCTGCATCGGCTCCTCTGGTCCTGAGTAAGGAGATGCTGCGGAGAGAGCTGGAAATCCTGGAAGCATCCTGAGGCCCCTGCCTCTCCCCAGCTGCATCTGTCTGAGCTCTTCTAGCCTGGCATCTATGACCACAGACAACTGATATAAGGCTTCTAGGTTAGCTGGTGTTCCCTGGCACACTAATTCATTCTTAATTTCTTCATCCAGCCCCTGTTTGAATTGGCCTTTTAAGGCACTCTCATTCCAGTCCAGATCTCCTGCTAACAACTTGAAATCAGCAATGTAGATTCCCACCCTCTTGTTACCTTGCTTGAGCTTCCAAATTTCCCGGCTGGCAGTGACCTCTTGGGTCATCGAAGTGTGCTCGGAACCGTGCCAAAAAATTCTGGTAGTCGTTGAGGATTGGGTCATTGTTCTCCACCATGGGAATAGCCCATTTGGCTGCTGGTCCCTTTAGCAGACTTAGGATGAAGGTGACTCTGGTTCTGTCTGTGGGAAACTCTGCTGGTCTGCTGTCGAAAAACATTGTGCACTGTGTGAGAAAGGTTCTCAACTGTCCTGCTTCTCCTCCAAACTTCTCTGGTAGACTGCCCTGGGATCTCAAGACTACTGGTGGAGCTGCTGCTGCTGGCACCGGTTGTGGGTTAATTGGAGCTGGTTGTTGTAACTGCTGTAGCATGGCAGCTTGTAATGTTTTGATCTGGAGATCTACCTGTTGTTGGTGTTGTTGCAGGGCTGCTGCCAATTGTTGGATGGCTTGCCAAATTTCTTGGTTTTCGGAAGACATTTCCCAAATGTCTCTCCTCTATTTTCTTTGTTCCTCCCTCTTTCGATGGGAGTAGGAGTTTGTTAGGATTGATGTCCTAACAGTGAGAATAACACTGAGATGAGGAGTAGTTCTCTAGTGTTTATTACTGCTACATAAACAGAATCCTAACAAACTGAAGAAGCGTGGGAAAAACCCAGACATATAAACCCCAAAAGCTAAGGTGGGCCTGATCTGTGTCTCTTTGAATGGCTGCTTAATTCCTCAGTACTACGCATGCGTTTTTCACCCCGGATGGGAGCCCCTTCCTGCTCGCCATCATTACTCATGACACTTTGTTGGGTTATTTACAAATGGGATTATCTCTTTGCCTATCAAGATGTCTCATGTGAAATTGTCAACAATGTGCTTTATCCCTTATTGTTTATTGGAGATTGGAACTACTAGTGTCCTATCTTAGAGCGAAGAACCACGTTGAGATGGTATCTTGGTCTCTACTGTTTATTGAACTATTCTAGTAGACAGAAAATCCTGCCAAACTGAAAGACCATGGGAAACCCACATAGATAAATCCAAAACTCAAGGAGGGTCTGCTTTGAGTTTCTTTGAAGGAAGGTTCAAAGCCTCTAAATTACGCATGTGTTTTTCACCCTGGATAGGGGCCCCTCCTGCTCACCATCAGTACTCATGACAACTAGCTTGCTTTATTAGACAAATGGGGGGCATTTCAAGCATAACAGGGGCTGGAGTTGAATGCAAACAATTGCTATACATACTGTAAATAATATCTCTTATTGATAATTTTGTATTTTATATACCAAAATATATTGGTTTTGTGCTACAATATACATATATATATATATATATATATATATATATATATATATATATATATTTCTATTGCCTTCAATTTCTCCAGGGATCTGGGTCTTTTGCAGTGTGGTAATTTATCTTATTACTTGATTAACTGGAGTTAATATTAACTGGGAATAGTCATTCTAAGAAATCTTCCCTCATGTGTAGATGTAAATATTTCCTGAAAAAACCTCAGATTAAAATATTCAATATTGGTTAAAAATCCCACTGAGTTTGCAGGGAAAATAAATGTAAAAATGTTTATTATTTCAGACTGATTAACTAACTTAGAATATTACTGTGCTAGTATGTTTAGCTTATTTTAAGCAGATTGATAAGATATTAAAATTGTTTTTATGGGAATGACAAATCCGTAAAAGAATCAGTCACCTCTGATTCTTTGTGGCCCAGTAGATGTTATTTTGCAAGGACTGTCTGTCTGTAACTTTTTTTTTTTTGCAATCTTGTAAACTCATAACTCATGCTTATGTCATTAGCAATAGTGTCTTGCCACTTTGTCTTGCATCAGACTTTTTTTTTCTATTGCCTTCAATTTTTCCAGGGATCTGGGTCTTTTTCAGTGACTCTTCCCTTCACATTGTGTGCCCTAAATATTAAGGCTTTACCATCATCATTAGTACTTCCAAGGAGCAGTCTCCCTTTACTTCATCCACTTCATTTTATGTCATCCACTGTATTAGCAGTGTCCCAGCTCCCAAATTACTATCAGTAGTTAAATGAATGTTTGATGGTTCTAAGTCTACAATAGTATTTTATAAATAATTAAATAATTTTGTTAAAGTAAGCCTTATTTATTTGCAAGAATTCTGGAATAAATAGATATCCTATAATAACAAATCAGTGTCTAAATGTCTTTAAAATATGATGTATTTTTCTTATGATCTTAAGATCTTCAACAGAATATTCTTTTTCACATTTACTGGACACCTCAGGAAGTATTTAAAATGGTTAGTTGTCAACATCATTACAATGGAAGTATAGGATGGGTGAGGGGATGCTTATTTGTATAACTGTTGTACAAATTGTTGTAAGCCACTCAGAGTTGCTTTCTGTAAGATGAGTGGCTATATAAATTTGAGTAATACAAATGAAATAAATAATATAAGCTTGTCCCACTTTTGCCCCATTTGGGTTTAATTCCCATACATTTGTTATTACAGTGCTACAAAGTCTGATCATACTGTTGAATGATGTACAAAGCACGGAACTTTTCACTCTATGAAGGCTTTGCCAAGCATAGGGCATCACAAAAAAGATTATTCTGCAATGTTGGAAAGACAGTCTGACTCCACTTTTAAATCTTGAATCACCAACATGTGTTTGCTTTCTATTTATGAAGCAGCTCTTTACTGACGCAATGGGAAGACTGATCAATATTACTCTGTGTGGTTTAATGATGTGTTTAAAAATTAGGCTGAATTATTTCCTCTAAGGAACATAATATCATTACTTGTTGTTTCCCTCCCCCTGCTAATCTGTCTTTATGGGGGGGTTTTCCCTCTCTCTTTTTATATATGAAAGTAATGCAAAAATTTAAAAATGCATCTATTTGTAATAAATTCACTTTGGAATAGTAAGTTGGCACCAGCATGGTTTAGTATCATCTTGTTCACTTAACAAACAATATAACTTTAGGACTTTTGGTAACATATGATATGACTCACATCATTTTTCCTTCCTTGAAAACATTGTTTCAGTTGGCTTACAGGTTAAACAATAGTCCAGGAATTACTCACACAATTCAAGATCTCAGAGTAGCAAGCCATTATGTCCTGTCCAGTTACGGTATATAATCACCAAAACAGAAGCTGTAAAAATATTTCTTAAGAAAGGGGGCAGAATTCTGGAAGATTGGCTCACTATTCTTATGACAAATTATTAATAAAGAAAATGACAGTGGTGGTTCAAATGGAGTACAATATAATGAGATTCATAAAATATAAATAGAAAATAATACAGTCAGTAAAAGCAAATGAAATACATGCAAGTATAAAAATCTGGGAGAACTGGTAAGCAGATTGTAATGATTCAAAAATGATATTTCCATTTAAGCTGGGCAAAAAAATCTACAGCTATTCTCCAGTTCCAGTTAATCTAAGCAACTTTTCTGCCATTGACATCTCCTGGATGACATTAGATTTCCCCAGCATGACTGCTTATGTTCTTGTTATTGTCAAAAGTAAGTTTGTCTCTCATCTGTCCACTGTGGAATGGCATTCAGGCATATGGTATGTTTATTTATTTACTTATTTTTCAAATTTCTATTACCGCCCATCTCTCCCAAAAAGGGGACTCTGAGCTGTTATGTGTGTTGTGTGTCGTAGTTGTTAACTTATTGTCCTAGGACCAGTGTGCTAAATGCATTCTCAGAGAAAACACATTGGGTGACTTTGGGCCAATCTCATTCTTGCAACACAACTTATCCCACAGGTTTTTTGTTGTGGTGATAAAATGAAGGGAGATCCGCATGTATGCCAATTTGAGCTCCTGGATAAAAGGCAGGACGTAAACATAATAAATGAAAGTTCAACATTGATGTTTTATATTTATTACAATGGAACTTTTTGATTGATTGATCTGTCTGCTCCAATGCTTTTATTATTTATATATTATATATCTAATTGTGTGTGTGTACCTGTGTGATTTTTTTAACTGTTTGTAAGTCACCCTAGGAAATATTCAGATTTGAAAGGTGCCTTGCAAATATTTTAACAGAATATCTTTTTAAAAAACCCTCTATACTTCCAGCTGAAGCCTGGAAGAAGACAACTGACAAACTGAACCCTTTACCAATGTGCCTGCCACATTTTGTACCATCTGAAATGTCTAGTATGCCCCACACAAAGTGAATTGCAACAATCCATGTAACTTTGGTAAGGTAACAGTGATGAGGTCCAACTGGCTGAGGAATAATCACAGCTGGTGAATGTGATTGCACAAATGAGCTTCTTATCACAACTTCTAACTGAAAGTCCAGGAGAATCAAGGAGCATTTCATTTGATCTAATCCATTGGCCTGATACCCCACCACCCCCACCTTCTGTAAGTGACTGAATCTCTTCTGTAAGTGACTTCTCTCTTGCCTGTTTTAATTTCAGCATGTTCATTCTCTGCTAGTTCGTTATTTGAGCCCTGGTGATTTTCAAGGGTATCAACTGCTGCCTTGGATCAGTAGAGCTGAGAATCATTGGCTCAGCGCTTCATCCCTGTATAAGAATGTGGTGCCTCTACACAGCTGACAGGAAGAGATAAACAGAATTAAACTTGGGGTTTCCATCAAGGAGATCCCTGAAGTGCTTCTTTCCCATACAGAAAGTATATTTGGTAAACAGTTTTTCTGTTTACCAAGGATAATTATGACTGGGTCAAGCTGTTATGTTCCCTCCCCACCCAAGAGCCAGCTTGACCCAGTCATAATTATCCTTGCTTAGATCATATGGATTAATGCATAATAACAGAGCTTTTGATAGTCAGTTTTGGGTGCTTCATAAAAATTTCTTGCAGCCCTCCCCACTGTTGAGGAACTTCCCCCACATTAGGGGGAAGCATTTCAGTCCTATGTACCACTGCACCATTCAAACAGTGAGATAGTCATATTCTTTTTAATGGAAAGGAATACATGAAATAAAAGCTGCAAACAGTCATTCACTCATTTGAGGTTCTTCTGTAGCCTCTTTCTACATCCATTTTGCAGAGATTCAATACTCCATTACTTGCATTATATCTACATCAACATCTTTTGTGTGTATGCCTTCAAGTCCTTTTTTTTTTTTTCCTGGACTCCTGGTGACTGCCTGGACAAGTCCCTGCAGTTTTCTTGGCAAGGTTTTTCAGCAATTGTTTGCCATTGCCACCTTCCTAGGACTGAGAGAGAGTGACTGGCCCAAGGTCACCCAGCAGGACTAGAACTCACCATCTCCTTGTTTCTAGCCTGGTGCCTTAACCACTACACCAGCCTGGCTCTCTAGCATTATTTTAGGACTAAGCAATACAAATCATACTTGGAAAAGTTTCCAGAATCTTTAAATATTTTCGATGCCCACTGTCTCTGATGAGAAAACTCACATTAAGCTGGTGTTTCTACCAAGAGATGAGCACATGGGAAGTGCAAGGGTAGCCCTTTGAAGCAAATGGCTTTAATTGCATACTATCCACCTGGTAATTGCCTGTAAACAGAAGCAGACATAGAATAACAAGAGAATTGGGATGCATAATTATATACAATTAGCTACATTCAGTGTTCCCTGCTCTATTTCTGATGAACATCCTTCTATAAATTGCAGGTTTAGCAACTGGACAGGGGAAATAAAGTGAGGGGACTGATGGTGCTCAGTAATGAACAAGAACAGCATATGAGGCCAATGCTTTTGTCTTCGTGGTGTCTAATTGTAGCAGTGTACAAGGTTAAGGAAGGTGAAATGGCATGAAATAACATAGCATGACTGTTACAATTTAAGGAGTAGTCAGAAGAACAATTTGACACAACTGCTTGTGTGGGATCCAACCAATAGATGTGGCAGTATCAGCTAGCCCAAAATCAAAAAGGCAAAGCATGCTTTCAGTTGCAGTGCATAAGCATTCAGCCAAAACTCAACTGACAGGAAACTAAGCATAGATGTGGTCAAAGGTGTGTGTTGCAGGAATGCCAGGCCAGGACAGAGGAAGCTGGGCCCAACTTGTGTGATCCTCATCCCATCCATCTTGAGGCTCTTAAAAGGGATGCAATCCAAACCAAATGGCTTGAAGAGCCAGAGATGGGGTCTGTAAAATAACATTTTGAAGATAAGATGAAACATAATGCCTGGATAACGAGACTGAATAAGCAGGGTGTAATTATGCATGCACATCAACTGCAAGGAACTTAATATAGCAGCATTGCTAACATCAGTTTGACAGCCTTGTGCATTTTCTTGGAAAAGAAAGAGAAACTTAGTATGATTATTCTTACTTCAAGAAATGATGGTAAATTAACAACAACAAAAACCGGAGGCTTCACAGAATGTGACATGAAAACAAGATTTCATGGGGATAACCAGGAATGTGTTTGAGAAAACCTTGAATGAAAGTGTTTCATTTCACTCTATGAAAGTGGTCCTGGATGTGACATACTTTGCAGAGCTCACTCAACTGTTTATTATGGTTTTCCCCAAACCATTTTATCCTAAGGATTTCTCTGTCTCGGCTTTCCAGCTGTTTAGAAGCCCCTCAGTAGACATGCATAGTGATACATCTGGCTGTTGCCTTTTTCATGCTCTTAAGTTTGCATTTTTATTTCAAATCATATTAACAGCACCATAATACCCTAGTAGATTAATAATTCACAAGCCACTTACTTGACAAGGTAAATGAGAGTCCCAAGTTAACTGACTATTCTCTACATGCTCATTTGGTATTACTTTATTGCTGAGTCCAAAAATACCTAGATAACAATGTGTTTCCTATAAAACTGCCACATAAGTGGCACCCTGGTATAATAGCAAAAAGATGTGTGAGGCTAGCATGACTTGAGCAATCCATGATTTATATAAATAGAAATTTATTTTAACAAAAAGACTGAGTTGAAAATTTTATAGGCAGCAACATACTCAGACTGGATGTTTTCCATTTACAGGCTGAGCATCTCTATAGAAATTTTCCCATTAGTATCTCACACTAAGAACTCTAGCTGTGTAATACACTGCTAATGGTTAGATAGGTCATTAAGTGCTACCTGAAGAGGAGGAGGAGGAAGAGGAGGGGAAAGAAATACGCAGATACCTTTATACCAGTGTTTCTCAGCCCTGTCAACTTTAAGACTTCTTTTTTTTCCTTTGTAGTTTTTTTTCCTTTTCTGTAGCTTTTATCTTTGTTTGAAATTTAATAAAATACTTATTTTTTAAAAAAGATGTGTGGACTTCAACTCCCAGAATTGAGAGTTGGCTGATTGGGGAATTCTGGGAGTTGAAGTCCACACATCTTAAAGTTGACAAGGTTGAGAAACACTGCCATATACTGTCTGGGTTAAAGCATTAGTCCACCTAAGCTAGAATTGCTTGCTCTGATTGGCAGCAGTTTCTCAGGGCAGGTCTGCCTTCACCACCCAGCATCCCTGAGCAACTGCCAAAGTTCCAGCACTCTAGAAAGGGTGACTGCTTTAAGTCCCCTGGACATTTTTCTAGCATTCCGAGGCAGACATGCACCATTTTCATTTCCCACAAGGGACTTTCAAATGGAAGTGGCCTTTCACTAGGCAGATGAGCCATACTTCTGCTTAGTGACCTTAGAAGATCCATCCGCTTTTTGGCATTGGAGTCCATGTCCCAGAGGGCACTATGCTGAGAATGCTCTTCTGGGACTACATGTAGAAGTCTCTCCAAACCCTGCTGCCTAGGATTCTTACACTGGAGATGGTGGAGACTGAATTGAAGGCTCTCTGCATGCCAAGTGTGTGTTCTATCACCAAGCAAGGAACTTTCCTCACTTTAAGCTTTCTATACCTTGGGAGGTGTGGTCTAGTGGTTAAACTGGTAAGTGCAACCAGATCCCAGTTCACCTTCAGCCATGGCAGCTCATTGGGTGAGATTCAACCAGTCAGTGTTTCAACAGCCTACCTCATACCCATTGGGGGAGATGGGCAGTGCTATCAATTTAAACAAACAAATATTACTGCCTGAAAAATTGGAGGAGAAAATGCTACCTGTGCTTCTAATGCAGTGTAAATTTAACAAAGAAATAAAATAGAAAAGGGCTGCTTCTCTCATGAGAGGATTTTCACTGCTGTTCCTTGCTGTTGGCTAGTAAAGGGACCCACACACCCCATATCAGTATAGCAATCTCTTGTCCAATTTCAGCCTTTTCTAAAAAATTCTAGGTTCAGATAGCAGACGAGTTTGTCCAACTTTCCACCCTATGTACACTATATGATACAGAGAGTATTTGTCTAAAGTCTAGTACCTGATAGGAATCTATGAAAAGCTGATCCTTCCTTCCAACGAATTAAATAATTAATCCACTTATGCAAAACTGTGACTAGCCACAGATTTCCAAAGTCTCAGGCTACTTGGCATCCTTTAACTGAAAATGGTGGGGACTGAACCAGGGACCACAAGTATGACAAGTGTGCACTTAACATTTTTAAAAGAAGACAGGAGACAGAGAGAGAGAGAGAGAGAGAGAAAACATATTATTATTGATTAGTTAATTAGTAGTTAGCCAGTACACAAAGGTTTTAAAAATGTGAGCACAAAAGGCTAACAATTTGATAGTCATTAACTATTTGCTAGGGATGCGGTGGCGCTGCGGGTTAAACAGCTGAGCTGCTGATCGGAAGGTCGGCGGTTCGAAACCGCGCGGCGCGGTGAGCTCCCGTTGCTAGTCCCAGCTCCTGCTCACCTAGCAGTTCGAAAACATGCAAATGTGAGTAGATTAATTGGTACCGCTTCGGCGGGAAGGTAACGGTGTTCCGTGTCGTCATGCTGGCCACATGACCCGGAAGTGTCTACGGACAACGCCAGCTCTAAGGTTTAGAAACGGAGATGAGCACCGCCCCCTAGAGTCGGACATGACTGGACTTTACGTCAAGGGAAACCTTTACCTTTACCTTAACTATTTGCTAGTGAGAAACAAATATGTTTGTGAATCTAATGCCTACTATATCTCTACAGAGTCCATACAGAATGCATAATGGTTTTACTGCCAGTATTTGAAGAGCAATACTCTCAACTATCAACGAAGAGAGGAGTTGTCTTATCATCAGTGCTGAAATTAGATTCAATAGCTAATCTGCTTGACTTTGAATCCAGACAATAAGGGTGAGGTTGCTATCTTGTCCTTTCCTTTAGATAGTCAAATATTTAGCCAGGCCTGCTTAGGGATGTTGGGAAATTATTTCAGGTCTCACTCAATAGGACAGTTCCACATTGATATTTCCTAAACTGTTATGTGAACCAAAGTGCAATTGTCCTTCAATATCCGCATTTTCTTAAATGTTGTGATGTAGTTTCCAAACTCTCCCACCTAATATATAGGGAAATGCACACACACACACACACACACCTATGTATTATAGAAGAAATATACATGAAACATGCAGACTGATGTTGAATATTTTTAAAACAAAATATACAAACTGATGTGGAAATGGAATTAACAAAAGGTTAGAAGCATAAAACCCTAACTGAACCTAACAGTCTTATCTCTTCCTAGGCTATTCCCTAACAGATGGTATTTCTTTGCTGATTTTTGGCAGTAGATACTTCAGTAGCAACTAATAAATTGCTATTCATATCTCTCTGATATACCACATTTTTGATGTAATTTAATAAAATAGCATTTAGATTAAATGGAAATCTGTTTGCAATTAGCTTATCAATGCTATTAAAGATGTTTTCCAGTAGTGTCTTACAACCTGAATCATCACCAGATGCGTGCTTTTGCTTTTTTGTATAGTTTTGTGTAAAATCTTCAGCAACCTTCAGTGGTGCTCTATGTTCTCATAATCTAGCCTGTGGGCACCAACATCATTGGAACATATTTTTCTCTTCAAATTCTCAATTTCTGATATTTCTCTCTGTCTCTCTCTCTATTACAAATATGCATCATGCCCATCCCAAATGTTTCTGGGAAGCTTATAAAAATATAACTATTGTAGTTATACAATCAGCAGCATTAAAAAAAAACCTTGAAAAGTCTTTGGTAAAAATAAATGCTAGACCCTCCCCTCTTAAAAAGGTAAAGGTAAAGGTTTCCCTTGACGTAAAGTCCAGTCGTGTCCGACTCTAGGGGGTGGTGCTCATCTCCGTTTCAAAGCCTTGGAGCCGGCGTTGTCCATAGGACACTTCCGGGTCATGTGGCCAGCATGACTCACGGAACGCCGTTACCTTCCCGCCGAAGCGGTACCAATTAATCTACTCACATTTGCATGTTTTCGAACTGCTTGGTGTGCAGGAGCTGGGACGAGCAACGGGAGCTCACCCCGCTGCGCGGTTTCGAACCGCCGACCTTCCGATCGACAGCTCAGCGGTTTGCAAAACCCTTTTCTGCTTCTTTGAATGATAAGTAATGAAACTGGCTTAGATAAATGTTATTAAATGTATTAAATTATATGCTAGTCATGTTAGCTATTATACAACTCAAGTAGGCATCAAGCCTGCATGGATATGTCTGATTTTTTTTCACACTAATAATCACGCAAACTGCTCACAGTGGAGCTCAGATGATACTACAGTGCTAGCTAGGGCCACCACATAAGCCCCTTAGCCTCAGAGTCACTGGCCAGTTTTCCATGGAAGCAATCAGAGAAGCTATCCATTGATTCCTATCCTCCATGCTTACCATGGCATAGGTTATACCATATATGATTTGATTTGTTCTGATCTTTATTTTTTATGCTTTATTGATTTCATTGTAATTTCTTTGTTTGATTGTTGTGAGCCACCCAGAGTCATGAGAGTTGGATGGCATGCAAGTTTAAGAGGTTGTTGTTGTTGTTGTTGTTGTTGTTACTCCGGCATCACAGTAATTCAAGCTACTTGCCTTCATTGCTCACAACACTATACTAGGCCATGACCCAGAACACAGATGCTTTGGAGCCACTGTATCAAGAACCTGGGAACTTTGTTTTTAATGCATCTCTATTTTAATGAATAAAAAAGCACTTGTCATACTTATTTGTGCCTCTTCTAAATGGTGAAACTTATTGGCCAGCATCCCTGCCCCTTCTACCTTCCATTCAATAAATGAGAAATATGTTTCTTTAACCATGTGGCATGTGGATTAGCGTGCCCACCCCCTGTGTGTACTTTTCAGGCGACCTTGCAAATATTTTATCAGTAAGTAAACATTTACTGTACATAGATCAGCAAAAAAGTTATCTTGCTTTTCTAAGTACCCATATTTGGAGTACTTTAGGGTCTCATTATTTCAAATGAAATAAGTAGCTTGATTGGATCAGAAGTAATTTTTATTAAAGGATTTTAGACAATATAGTATATAAAGAGAACAAACAGAAATGTAATACATTTAGCTTTATGGCTGCAGTTCTTTCCCTCTAAGACAAATTTAATGTGGCCCGTCTGTCAATATTTCTCCTCATCTCATTTATTAAGGAATTGGTGCTACATGGAGTACCAAGGGGTGGTGGTAAGGGGTGGTCTCGCCAGGTGCAGGCAACAAGGTGGGGGTGCTGCTGAAGGCCTGAGGTGGCTAGCGGCAGGCGTGGAATTGGGTTGCTGCTACCCACACACCAATCAGCTGTTTGATGGTCAGTGGTGGTGCAGCAGTGATGGAGGAACAAAGTGTGCCTTCAAGTCAATTTTTATTTTTGATGACGGCCCTTTGAAACTTTCTTGGCAGCATTTTTCAGAAGTTCCTTGTCAGTTCCTTCTTCCTAGGAATGAGAGAAGTGACTGGCCCAAGATCGCCCAGCTGGCTTTGTAACTAAGGTGGGACTAGAACTCATGGTCTCCCGGTTTCTAGTCTGATACCTTAACCACTACACCAAACTGGCTGTCAGCAATGAAGGAGGTGAGTGTTAAAAAATGATCTGCTCCAGGTGTCAAATATGCTAGGTATACCGCTGCAGTGCCCTGTTTTATCAAATGCTAATATTATTTATAAACATCTAAAGTCATTCTATCTCTAAATATCTTTGGTCTTTCTCCTTCTAGTTTGTCTCTTCTAATAACCGTAATGAAGAAGTAGAATAATAGCAAATAAGACAGACCTTCAAATAACCTGATCTTCAAATGTGTAAGACTTATTGGCAATATGTACTTTACCCAGCAATTTGATTTTAATTCAGCAACTAATTGGAACTAGTGGCAAGAGAACAAAACTGATGTCACATGCTCTGAACAGAAGCCTCTGCCGCTCTCTGCAAACAGCTATTGAAGAGAAGCAAGCTATTTTTGAGAGCGTTCAAAATGAGACATCCAAACCTGTAAGAATATTGCCCTTGACCTGAACTCCTGTGAAGAAATCCTGCCTTAATAGGAATTGCCAGATGCTATGTAAGATTAAATATCAGTAGAGAAAGGGGCAGCTTTGTGAACTTCTGTAACGGGGGCAGACAACTTGTTTTGTTGCAAGAGGTACACAGGTTTGCATTTTTTAAAAAATCAGGACCATAGATGGCCCTGTAGTGAGATGGACACATCTTTGGCAGGGACAGAATTAATATTTGGAGTTTTTCTTTTTGCTCTAGGGCAGAGGTACCCCCTCACTATTTTGCTACTGTCTACAAAATAATAACAACAGCAACAGCAACAGCAATCTGAACGCTTATGGAAAAAGAAATCCGCTGTTATACAAATTGTGATTGCAGCCCTTGGAGCAATATTTAAAGGACTCCCTCGATATTTGGAAATTTTGAATTTATCAGACCTGAACACCCTAATTGTGCAAAAAAAAAAAAAAACAACCCTGCTTGGAACTGCTTATATGCTCAGATGCTACCTTAATAATTCTTAGGTCCTTGGTTAGGACTTGAATTATTAAGTTTTCACCTTTGTGAATCTAACTGTAATTACCCATACAATAACAACAACAACAACGCAGATGGCAACCTGCAACTTGCTTATTTCTGCTTGGAGGTCTAGTGAACTAGTCTGATGCAGGTTAAGAAAAAAGGAGGTGATGAGGTTCTATAGCTTTCTGACCAGAATATGTCCCAAACTCTCAACATTCTCTTGTGAATGAGCAACCAGTTTCCAAATTTAAACATTTTGCTAGTCAGAAACATCATGTGTCACTGTATCTTTGTCCTCTATCTATCCAATCTACAATTTGGACTTGTAACAACACGTTTCAGATCACTGGTTATCTTCCCTCTTATTTAGATTACGTTGAGCTCTGTTTTTCATCCTTAGTTCTATGCATCTCTCTGTGATTTTTAACATGCTTACAGATTTAATACCTTTGAAATCGGTATTTCATTATATGCACTTGTCAGGGCTTAGTTGAAGTAAGTTTCTTCTTATACATTGCTCCATATTCATTGACAGCTTCTCCAAAAGCTTTTATGATACATATTTCTATGTTGTTAGAATGGGGGTGGGTGGGGTGGGTGGGAAGTATGAGATCTTTTTGATGGTATTACCTCAGTTATGGAACTTTCAGTCTCTGGAAACTTGCCATTTTTCCTCAGTTCATTTCAAATAGATGGATAGATAAAATAACATCATTACTTATTTTAAGTAGCCTTTGTGACCTGGCCCTCTTTCCATTTCTGGTATGTGTCCTGGTCTGTTTTCAGATCCTCATTAAGCTTGGAGGGAGATGATGGGTTTGTCAGTATCTGCTGAAAACAAGGTCAGAAGTCATCTACTTTAGTTTCTTTAGTTATTTCTCTCTTTTTTGTCTTTCTTTCTTTGCATTTTATTATCTTTTTTTCTTTCCTTCTCTTTTTTCTTTATTAGATTTATTTTTTACTTATAAAAAACCATTAATAAAAAAAATTACAGATCCTCATGAAGATTGCTATATAGGCACATTGGCTTTCTTTTTTGCTGCCTCCATTCTTCTTCCTCATTGGAATTGTTTTGCAGTTATACTTTTAATATCTTCTCCTTTAGGAACTCCAAGAATACCAGCAATATGTGATCTTGCATCCAGTGTTTATATGCTGCCCAGAGTCACTTTTTCGTGAAACGGGTAACCTTATAAATTTGATGAATAAATAAATGTTGTGGAGGACAATATTCACTCAGGGAGGAAACAAAATTGTGGAAGACAATTTTGACATGGCACTGTCATTTATTACCCCTCTTTTCCAGATGCTGTTTGATCCTTGTGACAACCATGCGGGGATGGTTATACCAAAATATAGTAATTTAATTAGAATTATACAGTGAGCTGATTGGGAATTCAGAATACTGTAGCTCTTCTGACTTTGTGTAATTGCATCACTGAAGGGTGGAAAAAGCCAGACTATATTTGTTCAAAATACTAATGCATAATTAACTGAGTCATGATTTACTAAGTTAATCAAGTTGCCCTAATGCATACAACATACTGAACTATTGGCTGGGTTCACACAAAATAGCGGGCCCAAACTAGCCAACCACATTTTAGACTAGTTTTGCAAACCTAGCCTTCATGAGGTAGAATTTGCAATAAAAATGTCAAGGAACAGGGAAGGAATAGGGTGTCTGGATGCCACTCTGCCCAGCTAATGCTAGCACCTAGCCAATCTTGATTGATTTAAGAAAGCAAAGCAGACTCAGACTTGGCTAGTACTTGGATGGGAAACCATAAAAAGTACCAGGGTGATAGGCTAGACTGGGAGGTCAAAAACATCTTGGAAAAAGACAATAATGAACTATTTCCATATTGTTACCAAGGAAACCATATGAATAGATCCATGAAGTTCACCAGAAGTTGAGTTTGACTCAAGGGAGATTTGACTTATGAGAGTGTATGACAGCTTTTTATAATTCATAAAATTGAGTTATTCCAATAATGAATAATGGCAAATTTTCATACGTTTAGCTTGCAGACCATTTTCTGAAAAGTTTCACACTTGATCAAACTGTTTATGAACTACCAGGGAATTTAATAGTTTGCTGTCTTCAGTCTCCCAATGGTCCATTCTTAATGTGTAGTGCCTACATGGAAGAATCTGTAAAGAGAAACTGAAACTTTCAAATGTTATTTTCTGTAAATGTTATTTTCTTTCCTTGGGTTTGAAAGGAAGTAAGTGTGATGTGACATTTCATTCTCCACAAAAGGTCTTAAATGGAATTATCTATAGCTTTTCAAAAAAGAAACAATACATTTTCTTATTTGGCATAACATCTATTTCACAGCTTCACAAGTCAGAGAAATTTAAGAAGTTGGAGTTTACTTGTCCTTTTATTTATTTTATTTTATTTAGAAAACATATATTGTTGCCTATCTTATGCATGATAATCCTAGGTGACTCATAACAGCATTCCATAAAATCAAAATAAATATAACCAACAAAATCCCACAGCAACATCATATTTCCCATCACAGCACCACAACACCTCAACGACTCTACATTTACATTTGCTTGGCTTATTTCCATCCTCGCCCAAAGTCTGGGTAAAGAACCAGGCCTTCACAGCCCTCCATGGGCTGATTGGGTTAAAGACAACCAACGCTAACTTTGAGCCAATGTAGCTGAGATGTTGCAGGCATGACAACTCTGAACTTAAAAGTCATTGATGCAAATTGTCTCTAAAGTGGTATAGTTTATTCGCAGATGGTTCAACTTTCTGGGAATTGCTGTGGAGTTTACTCTACTTCCACCTGTGGCAGAGACAGAACATAGAAGTGTGGTGTTAATATCAGAATTAGGTAGCTACCATATCTGTCTGCTAAAGTTCAGATGACCAATGCAGTGCAGTGTAGAGTTAGATTTGTTTTTTCCTCTGATAACTTTTGCTGTCATCTAATGGTCATTCTGATTTTGCATCCCAGAACTGGTAGTCTTAGAAGTAAGGGTTACATGCTGTGCAGCTTCCCTGTCCTGGGCAAGATCCACAGGTGCAGTAATTAGGACAGAGATGTTGTTCAGTAATTAACCTTTTTGATTATCTCTTGATTCACTCCAGAAGATGAAAGATGATGGAGACAGAGACAAGAAGAAGAAAGGGAAAAGCTAGCTGGACAGTGTAGGAGAAAGAGGCCCACCTTTCTGTTTTGGAGCATCTGCTCAGTAGTTTACATTGCCACCACCTAACTTTGAGAAGAGGAATGCTGTGACCTGGCTTCCTCTCTCTTAAAACTTAAGTGTGTGTGTGTGTGTGTGTGAGAGAGAGAGAGAGAGAGAGAGGGTGGGGCATCTCACAGCCTGAGCATTTACTTGCTAGTTAGGGCATAATAATAACAATAATGGTTATGCTAATGATGATGGTGATGATGATCAAAAACAACAATAATATAATAAAAATAATACAATAACTAAAAAATAAAATTAGAAGTAATTTTACTGTACTGCTGTAGTACTACCTTCTGGCTTTTGTAGCTTTGAGACCTGTGGCCAACCCCCCCCCCTTTTTTGGGGGGGTGTATTTTTAGGAGATAGGACAAAATCTTATTTACATGTCAATTTTATTAAAAGAAAAAGAATTAGGGTCAAGGTTATGCTTTAAGTAATCAAATGCCAAAATATTTATATATTTATTTATTGAATTTATATAGCCACCCATTTCATGTATGTGACTCTGGATGGTGTACACTATCAAAAAGAAACCATAAACAATCTAAACAATTAAAACAAAACCATTAAAACAATTAGAACAATTAAAAACTATAAATATAAAACAAAACACATGGGAGAGCACATTCAGAATCCTACAAACAATACAACCAATACTTCCTATTTCCGTGGGATCCCCAGGCTTGCTGACAGAACCAAGTTTTAAGGGTCTTCTGGAAGGTCAATAGGGTCAGGGCCAATTTCACCTTGGGGGAATGATGTTCCAAAGGGTGGGTACCATGGCAGAGAAGGCCCACCTCCTGGGTCCCATCAGATGAAACTCCTTAGCAGATGGGACCTGTAACATGCCCCTCCTGCCAGACCTGATGAGACAGGTAGGCGTAACTGCGGAGAGGTGGTCCCTCAAATAACCTGATTCCATGCCATGTAGGGCTTTAAAGATTATAACCAGCTCCTTGAATTGAAGCTGGAAGCAGACTGGCATCTAATGCAGCTCAGGGAGCAGAGATGCAACGTATGCAGTTCTAGAGGCACACATAACTGACTGTGCTGCCACATTTTGCACTAGTTGAAGCTTCTGCATACTCTTCAAGGGCAGCCCTATGTACCACACATATCTTTGTCCATTCAGGAGATGACCAGGGCATGAGTGAGTGAGAGTAGAGCCTCCTGATCAGGAATGGGCCCAACTGGCACACAATATGAAGTTGTGCAAAGGCTCTCCTAGCCATGACTGCCACCTGTTCCTTGAGCAGGAGTGGGGAGTCCAGAAGGACCCCCAGATTGTGCACAGGGTCTGTTTGGGGGAGTGCCACCCCATCAAGCAACAAAGATGGTAAATTTCCAGATCCTGAAGGCCCAAGATAAAATAAGCCATTTAACACTGATAGGTAAATCTATCTCCCATAAATCTAAGGAGAGCTGGAGCACAGTTCTATAATGGACCTGAGTGTCATGCATCTAACAGCAGTGCATGGCCAAAGAAGCTAGATGCACATAGAGTCTTCTCAAGTTTAATTCCAGGAAAAAGGGGTACAGGATTTTGGAAACTAGATCAGTCTACTCCAGCCCTTATTTATTACTGAATACTTTATGTGCTGCCTGAGCCTCTTTCTTGCAGACCCTTGACCGATAGAATGACATCTCACTTAATACAGAAGGTCCATCTGGTCCTCATCTGCCATATTTTTATTTGTTTTTCTTTCCCAGACTCTGAGAACGCCCTTACACCAAAGCTCAGAACAAACATACAAGAGCAGAGCACAATAAACTTCAGCTACAAAACTTCCTAGCATCAATTCCCAGAACCAATCAAAATATCAGAGGCAATAAAGCCAGTCAGCCTTCACTTTAAAACAAATCAACATCCTTGCTTGCAAGTACTTAGTTAAAAAATTTCACTCTACCTTAGAGACTAAAGTTTTCCCCAGCACACATTTCCTGCTTGGTTTTCCTGAATAATCCCTGATTCTAGTAGATTGCAATTTCATCTGGGGCCTTAGGAATAGTGTTTGTTGACTTCCTGGAGGCTTCAGAATCCTGGTCTGGGAATCCCTTCCTCAGCTCCATTCTTCAGAGAAACCAGCTTGGAACTCTACAACAGATGCAGTTTTTTCCTCTTTATATGTCATGGAGCCCTGCCAAATATCCCTTCAGAGTTCTACTTCTTCACTTCCTGAATGCTCTGCCAAACCCCATTCAAAGACTGCCTTTTCTGAGAAACTGCTCTGTTTCTTTGGTCGTCTTCACATCTCCCCCAATTTTTCTATCAGTTATATCTTCCAGCAATCTTTTTCCTCACATCCTGAAAATGGTCATGGGGGCAGCAACCTTCCACCAGAAGACATACAGCACCCATAGGCACAGACATTGCATAGTTCAATTCGCATTTATTTATTTATTTGTGGAAGCATTTACATGGCCACCCAGCTTAGACCATGTGACTTTGGGCAGTGTACATAAAGAAAAAATGGAGAAAAGAAAACCATTATCAACCAGTACAAAATAGCGTATTAAAACATACTAAAACAATAAAATGCTGATCAGAAGTGAAATGTTCTATAGCTCATCAATTGGGGGTACTCAGTTCATCCTGACCCCAAGGCTTGGGCAAATAGCCAGGTCTTGGGGTCTCATAAGATGATGTTATTACAAGGAAGGGACTTGGAGTGTGCCCTCTTTGTTGGAGCGTGTGTTAGGGCAGCCTTGCTCCGAATAAGACACGGACTCACTTAAAGGGTTTAAGGATTTCCGGGTTTATTGAAGCAGAATGCATGCGGAGAAAAAGACGGGAATGCGGGTGCGGTATCAGGGTCTCCCGTTTATACCCCGGTGGCGGACCTTGTTCTCCTCCACCCCCTATTGTCCCCCAAGCCAGGTCCAGATGGGTGATTAGCGTTGGTATGGGTCTGGCGATGGGTGATTCGGGCGATCTCTGACGTTCCCCTTTGTCTCCTTGCCTTCGTCCGGTGCAGGTGCGTCCCCCGGGGTAATGGGTGGGAGTTCCCCCAATCTGTTAATGGCTTCCAGATCCTGTCCGAGGTGCGCCTCTATTGTCCTGATGATTTATTTATGGGTTTGGGTGCTTAAGGGATGATGTGTGTGTTTAAAGGATAATGGTTATCCCTTCCTCTTTCCTGATGTGCATGTTCCCCATTGTGATGCACTTATGCCTTGCAACAGGGAACATGACAGCATGTGGGATGGCTCCACCAGCTTTGCAGTGGAGCACAAGGGATGGGAAAAACTCCTTTTGCTTGCTTGGACAAAACTCTCTTCTTCTCCCTTCCTTTTGTGAGACCAGGATTCCAAAACAACTACATTTTTGTTCTCTTGAACCAAGAGGGAGAGTCTCTGGCCTACATGTTGTCCACCATGTTTTACTCAGGAAATGAAGGTGGTTACTTCCTCCCCAATTGATGAGCTATAGAACATTTCACTTCTGCTCAGCATTTTATTGTTTGTGTATTGGATGTTGGAGAATACCTGAGGGTAGGGAAGGCATGGCTGCTTGTCTTGCTCTGTGAGGCAGATTCTAGCATGAATGGGGCTTGCCCATTCACTACAGCTTTTAAAACCATCATTAGATTCCACGTTTAACTGCAACTTTGAAACTAGATTGACTGGGGGAAAGGTTTAATGGAGTACATACAGAAGACACTGATGAAGTATTATGGGAACTATAAAAATATAATCATAAAAGCTATTAGTTGAGTAAAAGGATGAAAACAAAACAAAGCACAGTTTTGACCATAGACGAGATGGGAATATCTAAAATGCAGATCCAAATTGTGGGACATCCATGTCAATCAAACGCAGCCCAACAATTTGAGTTGAAACATTTACCCAAGAGAGTGGTGGAAAGAAAAAATAAAAGATGAAAAGAATTATGTAGCAGGAGCAGAAGAAGCATGTGCCACACACTTAACAATCTCATTTGCTTTCACCAAGTGCATGTCTTCCTGTTTTAAATATTAGAAGCCAAGCCTTTATGCTCACTCATTACTTTTGTTCATCTCAATAAATAACCAAAGTAGCCTTCCCCAACTGGCTGTAGTACGATACAACTAGAGGACACCCGGTTGAGAAAGGTTAAAGTAGAACATTATTTCTATTCTAGATTGTGCAACTTAACTATAATTAACTGAAGAAGTAGTTAACTACCTGTGTATCTAATGGAATAGGATAATGGGCAGAAACATAATATTTCAGAATATTTGTTGCTTAGTTACAATGTTAGTGAACTTGATGCAATTTCATGTACATTTAATGAACATTAACTACTTAACATGATTATTCCACATAGACATCCGCTGGAGAGGTGAGGATGCAAGTACATAATTTGCATTGTGATGTGCATGATACTATTTTGTTGTCAACATGGCTTGTTATGGATGCTACTATTACCAGTCATTTAGTTAAATATTTTCCCCTTCAAAAGGATAATTTGCTGAAAACTCTTGGAGAGACTTGATGGCTCTACACAAAGCAAATTGGAGAGAATTAGTTTCCTTTTCATTCTCACTTAACTTTTTTTCAGGAATAATAGATTTAAATAAGGCTGTTTGACAAATCCATCATGGATTTCTTTTCAGGGAAAGTGATGTTGCATGACAAAATGAAAGCTGGGGGCACATACATTGGTTTATAATTCACAGTGTTGGCTAGCATTCACTCTGAAATATTTCTTGGCTTAAAAATTGCAGAGAAAGATGTACATCGGGGGAGGATGTAAGTTGTCCAAAAATACTTATATTAGGAAAGGACCATGGGGAATTCCCCCATGGGGAATTCTGGGAGTTGAATTCCACAGGTCTTCAAGTTGCCAAGGTTGAGAAACACTGGTCTGGAGACTCTAAGGGTTGGATGGAGAGGAACTGGCTTTGACTCAGCCCTAGCAAGATGGAATGGCTCTGGGTTTGTAGTTCCCCTGGTTCTAGTGAGGTGTTATTTTTGATTCTTGCCAGGGCTGCACTCCCCTGAATGGAGCTGGTGAGCAATTTGGGGATCCTCCTGGATTCTCAGCTCCTGTTCAAGGAGCAGGTGGGATCTGTGGCTAGGAGGGCCTTCGCACAGATTCACCTTACGCACCAACTGCACCCATTCCTGGACTGGGAGGCTTGCTCATGTTGACTCACACCCTGGTCACCTCCCAGTTGGATGACTGCAATGCACTGTACATGGGGCTGCCCTTGAAGACCATCTGGAAATTACAACTGGCTCAGAATGTAGCAGCATTTATAATTTTGGGTGCCCCACATTTCCCCATGTTACACCACATCTGTGTGAGCTGCACTGGCTCCTAGTTTCTTTCTAGGTGTGATTCAAGATGTTGACTATAACTTTTAAAACCCTAGATGGCAGAGGGCCAGGTTATTTGCAGGACCACCTCTACCCATTCCGCTAGGTCTGACAGGGTGGGTGCACACCAGGTTTCTTCCCTTAAATGTTGCCATCTAGTGGGACCCTTTGCCCTTTGGAACACGCTTCCTCCTGAGATCTGGCAGGTCCCCACCCTCCCAAAAAGCTTTTCCCACAAGTCTGGGGGTAGCATGATGCTGGAATCAAGTGAAGTTCTTTTGGGATGTGCGGGGATGTGTTGCATTTAGGGGTGCAACATTATTGGCTTTTATTGTTTTTACTATTGTTTGTGAGCTGCCTAGGGTAATGCTTCATAAGATGGGCAGCTATGCAAATCAAATCAAATCAATAAATAAATAAGCAAGCAAGCAGGAAATAAGCAAGAAATCAGCAAATGGGAGTGGCAATAGCCAGGTAGAAAATAAAAAACTTGACTCATGTTTTTTAGAGGAGATTTCTGCAACTCATAGCCATGCTATACATTTTAAAAGTTTCATTGAAAGGCAGAAAATCTATTATAGTAAATATGCATATTCTAAGATAAAATAAGTGAACCATTAATTTTTAATGACAGCAATACTACAAATAGAATCTATCTGTAGAATAACAGCATGTCCTTTTCCAGAATATTCTAATCCATGCCCTCTCCCTCTACTTGCTTTTAGATTCTTTCCCTCCCAAGAGAAAGCCAGCTTTCCAGAGTCCTTGAATATTGCTGGATTCTTGGCACAACCCATCCCTTAAAGTTTGTTTTCTAAAGTTTGAAAATATCAGAATTTCTCTAAACTCATTGGTCATACCTCCCTCTTATATCTGTAAGCTCTGGTTATGTGAGAATGGCGGTTAATAAATGGATTCACTATAAGATTATTGTTACTGGGTAAAATCCAGCAGCATCAAAGTTACCAGTGCCAAAGAAACATATCCTTTTTTTCCCCTTCCTTTCAACTCCTGGCATATCCTGTGATTCTTGCTCCCAAGGGCTGGATTTTGAGGCTAATATCTCTTCCTCCAGTTCCAACAGTACAAACAGCTTCTGTTCTAGAAGCTGAGAAGTGATGGCTGTAATTATACAAACCTTGAGCTGCTGCTGTACTCGGTGGCATATTCATTACCTGCTGATTAATCTATACCTGTGCCATGTAGTCACCGCAAGCGAGGAGGCCAAAGGAATGCTGTCCTAGATATGGGAAATGTCACTAGGATTTTCAAACCACCAGAAATAGATTCTGAGTCACTAACACCTCCAAATGTTAAGCTGCGCCCTCTGAAGACGGGGCTTGTTATCAGCATGAAATGATCATTCTAGCACAGGGCATTCATGAATCTTATTCAAATGCTGTAAGCAATCCATAGTTTGATGCCTTGGATGCCTCATTGTCCTTTTCCAATGTAGAGAAGTGGAAGCCCAGTACACGGTGCAGTCTGTCCCCACTGAACACAATAGAAGTGAACTTTTGAATGGAGTCCCCTTCCATGACACTCCTAACCAGTTCCTTTACAGAATCTCTTTTTCCCTTTGAAGACTCTCCAACCTCAGATTAGCTGCTTCCTCCTGCCACTTTCTAATGTGGCCTGTGATCCCTGGAAAACAATACTTGAAAGTCCAAATGATTATGTGCTGCCTTTATCTTCAAGATCACAGAAGTTTAAGACTGAGAACTGTATACTACCTTCCACGTAAGAAAAAAGTATTTTGACACCTTAAAGACTAACACATTTATTCTTATAGTACATAGGGAATCTTCTGAGATAATAAATGTGCTAGTCCTTTAGATGCCACAAGAATTTTGTGAGTGAGAAAACAATAGATGAGATGTAAGTGGCTTCAACTTTTAAGTAAACAAATACAGAAGCTTCATTCATGGTCTTTTTGGAAATACTCCTCACCATGATAAATTACAGAGGTACACAACTTTTTGTCGGCTAGTAGGCCACATGCTAAAGTAGATTGGGTCAGGGATCATATGTGGAGGGGTTTTCATAGGGCAATGAGCTGTAAAAGACAACTGCCTCATCCTCATTACATCAACCCGTCCCACCTGGTCCTGCAGAGAAGGCATGCTACAGACCCTGTTTGCAAGCGAATTCCATCTGGCAGGGTCCAGGAGGCAGGCCTTCTCTGCAGCAGCTCCCACCCTTTGGAACATCCTTCCCCTGGACATGAGGTTAGCCTCCTCCCTCCTGGACTTCAGAAAACAGCTGAAGACCTGGTTTTGCCATCATGCTTGGAGTAGGGAGAGGAGCCACTCTTGGGGTTGGTTGGTTCCCTAGGCCTGCCAGGGCCGGTCTCGTCCCCTTTGAGTTGAATTAAATCCGCTGTTACTTGGATTTTATTATATTTTATATCTGGATTTATTGATTATTGATATTATTTATGTTTTTATTGAATTTTAATTGTTTTATTGTGAACCGCCCAGGGTCCCCTGAGTGGGGGAGATGGGTGGTGGTAAAAATATGATAAATAAATAAATAAACTACTAGATCTAGTTTAATTTCAGACATCTCTTTGCTGCTATCTAGTGGTTGTCAGTATTTTGGTAGGCCGTATACGGTAGCCGTAGTTCAGGAGGTGAAATGGGCTCGTGAAACATTCACAAGGCTTAAGATACCCATATTGCCCCTTAAATCACCCCCTACATGGGAAAAAGGACCACAAAGTTTCTAAGGATTCTAGGAAGAGTTCTGGGATGTTGGGGAACCACAGGCAATTTCCAGACCACTTTTTGGCATCCATTCTATAGAACTTTGCCTGTGTTCACATAAGGCTCACAAATTAGCCAATCATATTTTAGCCTAAAATATCATGTGAATCAACAATTCTGTATGCTGTGTGAATCAGGAAATTGGGTTAGTTCCATAAATTCCTCATAATAATGGATTCATACTGTAGGTCACATGAAAACAGCCTGGTAGCAGATGGGAAGAAAAGGTCCTAGATATGAGAAGGGGAAACTATTATACTTTCCTTTCCTCCCCAAACCTCCCCATGTAGTACAAAGAAGCAGGGTGTTAACTATAATTACCTTCATTCAGCCAGGTCTCTTATTCAAACACTTGGGTTTCTGTGCTGCCAAAATAACCTAGGTTCTAGAACAATATATCTCGCATGAGATGAAGTTGCAGTTAATTAATCAGAAATAAAACATACAAAATCAAAAAAACACAGTAACAGGCCACAGATTTTTAAAAAAAATGTTATTCCAGCAATGAGGAATTGGAAACTTTTAACATTATGTTTTCCAAGATTCATCCAAGCAGACCACCAGAAAAGCCCATGCAGAGCTTATACTCATGAAGAAGGCCTCATTAGGGAGACACATCTCTTGTACAAAGTGATTGAGGTTGCATTTTCTGGCATTGGCTCTCTTTTAGAATAAGCGGAGTAATGTGGAGTCAGCTTCCTTCTTAGATATAGCTACCAGATCTGGACTGCAAAAATACAGATAATCCCTATGATGGTAGCGGAAACTTAGAATATTCTATATCTCTTTGCAGTTATTTGACAGTCATCTGGATTTTGCAATCCAAATCTGGGGACTCTATTGTTGGAATCAGAGATGGATCCAAAAACGTCTCCCTGGAGTGACCAGAATGAATTCCCTTGCTCCCAACATTTCCAGAAGCAAATTATTCCCCAAGAATTCCAGATCCTCTTTCACAGATTAATCCTTCATAAAGAGTATAACAAGAGGAAGCCATCGCTATAACTAAATAAGTTTTTAATTGTGCATCAGATTGTGTCTGTTCGTCCAAGTCCCACTCATACACCATACATTGCACCCTGCATTTAAACTTTGATATTTTCAGACGCTAATCTTCTCTGTTGATATAGCCAAATGCCAGTCTATATCCCCTGTGTGCAAAGAGACACTTGACTACTTGGTGGATGATTTAGCCTGTTCCTTTTGTGAAAGGGTTATTGACTAGATTTACAGCAGAATGCATTAACATTTTCCAGTATATCTCTCCTCTGGGATCAGAATCCTATGCTACATGATTCTGCTATTTGTCTTTTTTTCAACAGGCTGCAGAGTGTGATACAGATAAAAATAGAAACATGCAGTTTGAGACTACAGACATTTAACCAGAAGTAAGACCTACTGTATTCAGTTGAACCTATGACCAGGTATATCATTGGCATGTACTATAGACCAGATTTCTGCATTATAATAAATCGTACTGTGATTTGTTTCATTTTGGTTCAGAACATTACATGAATCTAGTCAATGTGATTTATAAAGAATGATTTATAGCTTGCCATGTTGTGTAGACCAAACTAATTGTGGTTTATGCAATAGATTATGGTAAAACCGAGCATGAGTGAGCACAAGCCAATCATTGTGTTCAACTGGTTTCTTTCAAATGAAATGCTTGAAGAATAGCGCATGTTTAAATAGGGCAGTGCCAAGACCAGAACTTCAAAAATTCCCAAGTATATATTGAATCTGAAGGAAGCTTGATTATACGCTTAGTTCACACATTCTAAGCTAAAAGTGGCTGGTTGTTTGTCATTCAATATATTGTGCAATTACAGCTAACGTTGCTAGTTTATGGTTCATCTTATTGTAGGGATCTAGGGAATAGATTAATTTAGTAAACCATTATTTGTATAAACACACCCTTTATGGGGAAGCCATGTTCAAGCATTCTAGCCCTCATCCAGTTAGATACTGTAATAGAGTGAAGAGGAAAGTACTTGTAGACACTGACCCATAACATCCTCCTCACCAGCCCCAAGATTCATTGGGGTCATGGATGCTTATCAGAGAACCGTTCCTAAAATCCAGTTCATGCACCATGCTAAATTATAGTTTGCTTTTTTGAACACTTCTACCCAGCCTCATGTTCACTTCCCAATTTCTCCAAAGCATTTGAAATCATCTGTGCAGTTGTCTTCACTCTTTCCTACCTTGTGCTCCCTCTAGACCAGTGTTTCTCAACCTGGGCCACTTTAAGAAGTGAGGACTGCAACTCCCAGAATTCCCCAGCCAGCAACACTGGTGGGTGAATTCTGGGAGTTAAAGTCCACATACCTTAAAGTGGCCCAGGTTGAGAAACCCTGCTCTAGACAGCCAATAGGAGAGTGTGAAAAACTCATTCCACTAATGTGCTGTCCCAATAAACCATGGCAGCTTGTAGATAGTAGACTCCCTTAGCCTATTCATGTAGAAAAGGGAAATGATGCTCCTACACTCCCCTCCGCTTCCCCCACTGCCACGTTTCCAACATGTGTGTATGTGCTTCATCATTTTCCCAAAAATCTGAGCTGCTGGAACAAGGAGAAAACTGCTTAGCAATTGAGACTGTCTCCTCAAAATAAATTTATACTGAAAGCAGCGATGAAGGCATGATTCTGAAATTTAGCAGCAAGCAGGGTTGTAGGCATGTGTGTTGGTGCACACTCAGAAAATGTTCATTGATAGTTGTTTATCAGACTGGAATGAAGTACTGGGTGGGGTGTCACAAGGTTCAGTTCTGGGTTCTGTCCTCATAAGTTCTCACTAATGATTTAGATGAGAAGGTGGAGGGAACACTTACCGAATATACAGATGTCACGAAATTGGGTGAGAAGACAGAAATAACATTCAAAATAATCTTAATAAGTTACAGAAATGGGCTGAACAGAGACAAACGCAATGTTCTTTCTTCACAGAAACTGAATACATATGTAAACTAGGGGGTACCTGGCTTGATAACAGTTCTTATGAATAGCAGCTGATTGCAAACCGAATAGGAGTCAGCATGAGATGTGGTTGTTGTTTATTCGTTTAGTTGCTTCCAACTCTTCGTGACTTCATGGACCAGCCCACGCCAGAGCTTCCTGTCAGTCATCAACACCCCCAGCTCCCCCAGGGACGAGTCCGTCACCTCTAGAATATCAATGAGATGTGGAGACACAATAAAAAAGCAAATGGAATTTTAGGCTACATGAATAGAAATGTAATTCCAAATTACAAGAAGTCATCATTTCACTTTACTCTGCACAGGTCAGACCCCAACTTGAATATTAGGTTCAGTTCTGTACACCACACTTTTAGAAGGATGCAGCGTTATTGCAACTGGTTCAGAAAAGGGCATCAGGGATTAATAGGAGGATAGAGACTAAGTCTGATGGAGAGAGATTGGAAGTAGTTGGGCAAGTTTAGCTTTGACAAGACTGGGTAAAGATTTTTCACTCTTCAAATGCCAGAAAAGGTACCACACAGAAAGAGGTGAAGACCTGTTCTCTTTTGTTCCAGAGTGCAGGCTATGAAATAGAGGATTTAAGTTATAAGAAAGCAAACTCCAGTTGAATGTTGGGTGGTGGTGGTGGGGGACTTCTTAGTAGTAAGAAAAATTCAACAATGGAACCAATTAGAGAGGAAGTGGCCCCCCATTCACTGGATGTGTTCAAGCAGATATTGGATAGCCACCTGTCTGGGATGCTTTAATTTAGATTCTTGCATTGAAGAAGACATGGACTGGATGGCCTAATGGCCCTTCCAACTTTGATACTCCTATTGTGATATGACAAGATACTGATTAGAAGAATTAGGATCTCTTAGCTAATAGAGTTGCCTGTGTAATCTACCAAAAAGTCTTAAACTGAAATGATGGGAGGCAGAGTGCAACATGAGTTCCAGCAAATGGAAAAACAGACTGCTATCAAGTCCTGTGTTGTTCCAGGGCCTCATGCTTGAATACAAAAGTTTTCTGAATTCTTATGCCACAGTTGGTCAAGGAATCAATCAGGTCAGCTACCAAACATTCATGATGATATGAGATGGGAATGCTGAGGCCAGGAGCTACTTTCAAACTGCTGTAGAATCCTTATTGGAAATGTCCCTCCATTGTTTGCTGACTGAACCATGATCGATTTAGTCAATTATAAACAACTATCATTTAGGGTACTGCATACTACAATGGCTGGATACACATAAATGCAGAAGCCAATACAAAGCCAACACCATTGTGAATATATATTTAGTCTTTCCACATGAGTTGATTCTATTGTGTTCAGTAAATCTTAATACATGTGTGGCAGCCTTAGGAAATTAATACTACTAATCTGGGGCCACACTTCAGCATCCATAAAAAACTGAACCATGTTTTCAGTAATCTTAAACTATTCTGCTAATAGTAACTTTGAGTTATGACCTCTGTAGCTGTCTGGAGCCTAGTTTCAAAAAATAATAAATATTGGGGCTAGTGGAAAGAAGCATTTGCAATTAGAAACAATTGCTTCATAATTTGCTTTCATTTAGCAAAATCTTATCAGTTAATGGTTGGACAAACAAAACAAAGTCCAGAAATAAAGGACAATTTAATAAAGCATTAAGTAGAAGCAAATATGCAATTTCGTTGCCCGACTCTCTGAAATTCATTTGCAATTCGGTTTTGCTTGGAAACACTAGAGCTGCTTAGTTCAGCTCATAGCAGCATGGCACAAATAACACCATAAAGTCAGTGTGTGATGCAACACTCCATTAATGTAGCTCTTGCATTCACTTAGAGTTTCTGCTCATGTTATATAAAACCATTGCCACCAAGTCATAATTAGAGAAAGCCATCCACTTTCTTTCTAATAGCATATATTTTAAAAGATGTCTTTATCATCCTCAACACTTAACAGTTTGAGGTGACATGTTTGTGCCATACTGGTGAACTTAAATAACAACTGCCAGGCCCACCACCAATCAGGATCAAATTGCTGGAGTGTGTATTTGGAAGAGGGTGTTTAATCCTTCTCCAATCTCATCTCTGTCTCTGCTATAAAACTTCCTCCAGGAGGAGGAAAGATCACGTATATACAGAATATGTTCTTGATACAGATGGGGGTTACATTCATCCATCCCTGGAGGTGGTGTTTAGAAGGGTTACCAGATCTGAGTGGTAAAAATCTGGACAACCACTAGGTGGTGGTAAATAACAAAAGTGGCATGCAACTCTTTGCTGCCATGTAGTGATCATCTGGATTTTTTACTAGAGACAAATTTAGTTTTGGGGTATAAAATTTCTGACAAAAAATGGCATAAATTCCAACCTGTATTGGAAGTATGTTCAGGATCTAATCCTCCTGCAGACATCACTCCTTCCACTGTATAATTTGGTTTTGAAGAAAGAAGAAATAGAGCAGCCTTTCAACCTTTTGACCCTGGAGGAACCCTTGAAATATTTTTCAGGCCTTGAGGAACCCCTGCACATTCAGGCTCAAATATAGGCCAGAAGTTACAAAATTATATTTGTTTCATGTGTAGGCCTCTATATATGCATTAACAGTGTTCTTAAACTAGAAATAAAGAATGAAACTTACCTCTTCAATGTGAAGCTGCCCGAATTTGAAATATTTTTTTAAATACATTGTGATCTCCCAGGGAACCCCTAGTGACCTCTCATGGAACCCTAGAGTTCCATGGAGCCCTGGTTGAGAAACCCTGAAATAGAGTATAAGAGTTTTCATTTTTAAAAGAATGTTTATTATAATAGGTAGTTTAACCGCTATTTCCTTTTCTGACTAGAAGCTCTAATAGTGCAATGAAGAAATCCATAGGACTCTGCTATCCTAAACACATGGTTTCAAGTCACATACATAAAGGCTGTATTTGCATGAAACTTCACCTGTGGTTAACTTAATTTACTCAATGAATCTAATTTTCTGGGTTCACATGACACACATAGGCTAAAATAGGGTTGGCTAGTTGTGGTTCAGTGAGTCATGTGAATACCATCCAAGAGAGAACACAGACTTCTTTCACTACCTGGTTATTTGGTGAAATTGTGAAGACGACTGTTCTGCATTTAAACTGGCTGTGTTCATGTGATACAATAAGCCACAAATGAGTAAATCAATTTTAGCTAGTGTGTTTAACCTAATACGTTAACTGAGTGAACCATGGTTCAGTTAACCATAGTAAGCATGTTAGACAAACACAGTCAGTTTGTTCCATCTGCCACCTTTTTAAGGTTAAAGTGCTTTAAGCATAACATCTAAAAATGTTGGTGGAATGGGCTTAAAGCTGGCAGCCTTTTCTCTCCCAGCAATGGTCCACCAGAAAGCTAGCCAGAGGGTAAGTGAAATCAATATTTGATCTCTGCTTTGATCTAGAATTCTGAACAATTTCACTATAATAGAAAAATGTCCCTTAGTTCCCAGAGGGAGCTTGTCAAGCATTTGAAGGGCCTCTTTAGAAAGCATCTGACGTGCCTCTTTCCTTAATAAGAAATTTGAGCCATATGCGGAACTAGAGTAGATGGAGAACAGTTTTCATGGAACCCTGGTAGATCTATTTATTTGTTTTTAACCCTCTATTTTCCTGTTATAGCCTTTTAAGAACTTGAAGAGATCATTCCTTCCTGTGGCAATATTTGACTTTCATATCTCTATACCCAAAGCAGAGTGGAAATACCATCAAACGCTTTGAACCAGGGCTTTCCTCCTGAGAAGATATCTATGAGTCCAATACTTGCTTTTATAAGGAAAAGCATTAACTTACAGGTTATCTATTGTTTATTTCAAAACTAATGTCAGTAGTCAGGCTGAAATTTAGAGCAGGGGTATAACTGCTACCAAAGGACACTTTAGAAAGCTGCAAAAGCAAGAAAACAGCACCAGACAGAAATTTCAACTGCATTTCAGGAATGTTCCACGTAGGCCCTATTGCTGTTCTTAGAAAATGATATGGTTGGATGGCTGTGCAGTGCTTTGTTTAGAAACATAGCAGAAAAAGACAAATGTAAACTGAATCATTAGAGACCATCCTGGGGCTTTATAATATATGACCGTTTGCTTTCTAATAAATGTGAACTTAATTTCTGACCATGTCCATAATGCCCCATAATGGTAATGCTTTTGTGAAACACAATACTTCCCAGACTTCTCTAATGGTTTCCCTCTTATTTTTCCAAAGATGTTATCTTTCCCCTTTATCTTGCAATATGATCAGCAAATTCTTTATATTTTGAAGCAAGAACATTCTGAAACAATAGATATTTTTAAAAAATCTCGCCTGTATGCATGTGGATGTGTGTGTGTGTGTGTGTGTGTGTATAATCTTAGCTAGGAATGAAGTAAACAGCTTTTGTGTGGGTTTTGGCATCTGTTGCTGGCTGAAATCAGGTGCTGGACAATCTAAATAAAAATCTTGCTGTGCGTTTGCTGCAGGTTTTGGCTTGTGCTGTAGTTGGATTGAGTAAGTCATCTCAGCTCTCTTTCTATCCTTAAAAAAGTTACCAAACCTAAATCAACCATCTAACCCAGTGCTTCTCAACCTTAGCAACTTTAAGATGTCTGGACTTCAACTCCCAGAATTCCCCAGCCAGCATGTGTTGAGAAACACTGATCTAGCCATTTCATTCAGATCCTATGGGAATCACGGATTTTCAGGAAACACCGTCAGGACTTGGTATTTGTACTACATACAGCATTTGAGAGTAATTATTTCCTAGTGACTGTGGATGGGCAGCTGTGCAAAGTGACAAACTGTCGTTCCTGTGCTCATTGGGGATCCAGCACACCTGTTTCCTGCTTCTGTGAAGGGCCCAGTTCAGTTTGGAACATCCTGTTGAAATGCATCACTCACTGTGCTTCCCCCTAGTACGTCCTAGTACTTTAGAGTTTGTGCCACTTCAGTGATGGTTGATTTTCCTGAGTTGCTCATTGTCCTTCTAATATGTGTGGACTTCAAACTGGATGGCCTTTAAGGAAGCCACAAATGACCTTCAATGTGATCATTATAGCACAAATCCTGCTGGCTTGGCCAGAGGGAGGCTGCCTTTACTCTCCCTGGTTGTGCCCGAATACTGGCAGCATTTTAGCTTAAATATCAGATATGTTAAACTATGAGGAAGAGGAACAGGCATAGATGAATATTCATACATAAGAATTGGTTTGCTGTGGTTTGTTTAAGGCCTATTTTTAGTCTATTCTGATATCCCACTAAAGTTGCAAGGGAAATTTAGTTCTCAGGTGAACAACAGCCACAGACACACAGAGCAGTAGACAGTAACTCAGTGCAGAAGTCAAAGCAAAACCAGCTTCAGTAAGGCTACCACATCTGGACTGGAAAGCTCTAGATATGTGGCAGGAAAGGCATGCTGAGCACACTTCTGCCATCTAGTGGTCATCCAGATTTTTGCAGCTCAAGATATGATAACCCTAGCACAACAATGAACCCATGTAAAGCTGGTCATTTGTTACACAGCCTGCAGGTAGTGGATACTCTGCCTCTCTGGTGCCATTTGATAACCATCCAGATTATTCCAGCTAAATTGAGGTCATATAATCCAGATGGCAGTCAGGATCTAGGAAATGAAGAGTAGGTATCCCAGTGAAGTTTGTCAGGGATTTGCCCAAACCACAAACTAATGCCCTTCTAGCTCAATGTAATTTCTTCAAATATACTTCTAAAGCATTCTTCCTTGTAGGAGAACACTTGATGCTTCTCTACATTCTGATATGTGATTTAGTGATGCTACCATTCATATAAATTAGGGATTATACTGGAATGCACATTAGAGATCTGGGCAGATAGTCCTGGGCTAGTGGCACCTATTGTAGATAGGTTCCTATGTTAGGACCTGACTCAGGGGCATCCACAGGGAGTGGGGGATGAAAAAGCCAAGATGACCGCTGTGACCGCCAGCCAAAGATCTGCCCCTTTTTATGTGCAATACACATACAAAAGGACAGGGTTTTGACTGCATGGTTCTGTCTGTCATCTTGACTTTTAAGCTCCCCCAGTGGACACCTCTCACCTTGGTCATTTAGTGCAGGGGGTTCAGTGGAATCCCCTGACCTATCATCTTCAAGCGAGGCTATGATAAGGATAAATCAACTTTGGAAGATGAACAAGCCCCCTTTTGAACAGTTGTGAGCAGAATCCAAACTGATACAATTCACTGAACCTCTCATTGGCTGTAAATAGCGGTTACAGTGTTAGTGACTGACTGGGTTTTGGACTGCACTAATCCACAGTTTTGTGAAGAATAGATGATTGATTAATCAATCACAAATTCAAAGACGCTTGTAATGAACCCTATTATCTTTAACAGTGAAGCGCTATTCCTGGGCTCATGCATCACACTAACTCAAAAGCATGCTTTACAAAACTTCGCTGCTGGGTTCACACAACACAAAACCAAAACCAACCCAACCACATTATGACTTGGCACAGCATAGAAATTCAGCCTTTGTGTATAATTTTCCTGATCTAAGAGAAACCAATAGCTGCCATAATTCCTGTTCCCAAATAGAAGAGAGTTTTAAATGAGTAAGGAGAAAGTGATAGCAGGAGACAAAAGGCAGGCCTTAACTGAGCTCTTGCACTATTGTTTTCAAATGGTGAAGTTAAAGAAATTATTCAAAGTGTTTAAGTTTGACAGGAACATTTAAAGTGACTAATGGGCAGATATCCTAGACTTTATCAGTGAGCATAAGAAGTTAATGTCTGCATGTAAAGCTACTGTTAAAGGCATAGCCACACTCCCCATTTGAAAACTGGGCAAGTTTAACATCTATCTTGTGAAAGCTGTGTCTTATCTTTGCATCAAAATGGGTAAAAACATAAAAGCTGTCCTCCACCACCACCACAGCTACATTTGGAAGCCAAAAAAATGCCTCATGCTTTTTCCATAAAAGGTTGCAGCTGAAAGTAGAGTACATCTTGAGCATTCTAGAAATCAGAGTTGATGTTGGTAGAATGTGAAGTCAAAAAGCACTCCCATATCTTTCATAGTTACAGTGAGAATTTACTTGCCCAAGAAATTTCTCCTTCAGTTTTGTTATTGTGGAATGTTTTATTGACAGAAAACAACAGATTGGTTTTAGACTGGTACTGAAAATGTTTTTTCATTTATCTTAGTACTTACATAAGACTGTTTTTTGTCTTTGTTCTCCCCTCATAACCCTAGAGGCAAGTTATATTGATTCCTCTTTGGCCAATGGGGAATTTAAGATGTAAAGTTCCTGTCCTTGGGTTCTGAAAAATCAGTGGGGTGGATGAAAGGCTAAAGAGTTCATCACCTATTCCAGATAATCAGGCAAAGAAGATGGCTGCAGTTAGGGCTGATCTCTTTTCATAGGATTTCTTTTTATATTATTATTGAAGCACAGTAACAACTATGATAAACTCATTTCAAAAGTCTTGACTGTGACAGCTTGCATTTTTTTCCCCATTATGAAACAATTTTTTTAAAGTTGTATTTCAGTCCTTTGTAAAAAAAATCCTCCAAAGTCTACCAAGTTTTTTTAAAAAAGGAAATATATATATAGTGTGTGTGTATATATATATATATATATATACACACACACACACATACACACACACATATAGTATATATGGAAATATTTATTTGGAAATATAGAGGTGACTTGATGGGCCCTAAGAGTTACCCATATCGTGGGTCTTTGACTTCTTGTCCTTTGCTTTGAACTTAGCTTCTGTCAACAGATAGATATCAATAAAAAGAATTCAAAGAATGAGCTGGACAATCCCAAATTCATATGTTTGATGAGGTGACTAATAGGAAGTTGTAGTAGCAGGAGGAAAAAAACAGAGCAAATAAATTATAAACTTATTAAATTCGGTAAGTAATATGTAACTTAATGTACATGGGAAAAAAGGTGCATGTTAAAGGGAATATTCAAGATAAAAATGTACTGTAAAGATGATACCAGACCATTCTTAATAAACATGAACAAGTCATACTGTGATCTTTCATATGGACGTATCTAGCCACAAACCAATGTGACCCAAAGCCAAATTATCAAATGGTTGTTTGATTTTAAGATGTGGATGGTCCTTAAGACTACTCTGGGCTAGTGAATCTGAAAATTTTGGTTTGAGTTAAATGGAAGAAGAATGTAGCTGTCCATAGATAGCTACACACTGCTGTGATGAAATGGTATGCTCAGACAAATCCTAACAGGTTTCTACCAAGTGAAAGATCCAAACTAAAAGTGGATCCAAACTAGAAGTGAATTGTTAAAAAAAACCACAACAGTTCCCCCTCCTCATTTTGTTACAAGCACTGTATAAGATCTCTGAGTTTTCATAGGAACTTCAGTACACAGGAGGGTGGTTAAATCCTTCCTTCCCTGGTTGAAATTTTAAAAAAATGCTATGATGTTTCACCTAAAAAAGAACTGTAGATTTTGAAATTGTTTTAGGAGTTTACTATAAGCAACTAAGTAAAATAAAGTCTCTGTTGAGTTGAACTTGAATCCTGATGACTAAATGAACACATCCATATTGTTTTCTTGGCAATAACACAAAAGTGGTTTTCTACTTTTTCTTTTGGAATGTTAATTTCCAGTAACAAAAATGTATCCATCCAACCCTACTTTAGATTGTTTCCTACTTAAACTAAATCTAGCAGTAAATTAATTTCAACTACCCTAGACCATTAAGTGCAACTGATATTCCTCTATTTTCCATTCAGCTTCTTTTTCTCCTGCAAAAATGTTTCTCCACAACCATCTGTCTTGCTTTTTTTTTGTCTCTTTAATTCCAACAGCTACTTAAAATATGCCATTCTAATTCTCCTTCCCGACATATTAGCAAATCAGAAGGCAGTTTGCTAAGAATCTGTTTGCAATTATAATTACATTTCTTCTTTCCTGAAGTTTCAGTTTCTTATATTCACTTATTGAACTTCCAGTGACTTTTTGAATTCCATAACAAGAAAAACGTGAACTTGGGAAGCAATCATTTTATCACTGAAAATAAAAACAAAATGGCTGAACATTTGTTCCTTCACTACTTCCTACTGATTGCCATTCCCACCAGCTAATCAACATGGTCTCCATGGCTTTAATTTAGGGCTGTGCTATGCTATGCAGCCCAGATATGATAGCCCCAGCTGTGAAAATAGAGACAGACATCCAGGGTTGGATTTGATCTGGCTTCCTATATCATAGTGTTTAAAACAATGCAGCTAAAGTAACAAACCTCTATGAAATTGGTGTGTGTGAGAGAGAGAGAGAGAGAAAACACGTAAAATTAATGTACCACTCTGCAGCTTGTTTCTACACCATTAATAAAAGATACCTTGGAGATCAATTCTAACCAGTGGAGCTAAGCACTACCTGTTGAAAAGAGGTTTTAAAAAAATCTTAATATTGCCTCTGCTCAAAGCCACTTCATGAATTCATGCTCAAATAGAAGGTTGAATCCAGATCACATTTTTGGCAGAAAGCTGAAGCATTTCCTACAGAGCTCCATTGGAGAAATTAACAGGGCCATTCAGTAGGCAAGTCAATGGTTCTATTACCGAAAATAGGAAGGAAATGCATCTAGTATAATGATTTTGGTTTCATGGGACAAATAAAAGCAAGGCACAATGATTCCAGGCACAATTCTTTCCCAGTCCAACCTGGAGCTCCCACAGGTCCATGAGGGAAGCATGGTATACATGACAAAATGTGAATTAAGGTCTCATAACATAAACCTTGTGACTAACATCTGTGTTAGGATGGAACTGTGAATGACCAGTCTTTGCTTTGTGACATTGTTATGCACGTTTCATCATTTTGTCATCTTGGTTTGTAAACAGAATGCCTATGGTGGTGGCCTCAGGAATCAAACATTTATTTATATATTATTAGATCTATATTCTGCCTTAATTTTGTGTAACTCAAGGTGGCATACATAATGCTCCCACTCCTATTTTCTCCACAAAACAATCCTATGAGGTGGGTTGGGCTGAGAGAGAATATCTGGCCCAAAATCACTCAGCCAGCTTTGAGATCTTCTGCATGAAATGCTCCCAACAAGCTGTACCACTGAACTGCAGCCCAGACTTAAATTGGCCTGCTCATGCCTGAATTGGGATATAAACATATAGGCAGCTAGAAGCCTTTTTTTAAATCATTACTTACCAAAAGTAATAAAAATGTCTCCAGTTCCCCTTCTGTATAGAACACAGTTCATTATGTGGTTGTAAAGCTACAGGTGCAATCATTCAGATTAACTTGGCAGAAAAAATGGCTCTTGCAGAATGAAAAATACAGCACAGACCACAGTCTTCTGGCTAGTTGGCCTTGTCACAGGAAGGATAGACATAAAAAATGGAACCACAGGATAGGATACAAAGGAAGAAGCAGGTGGAATGCCAGAGGGTGAAGTTACACTGAGAAATACTAGCAATAAGGCCCTTATTCAAAATGGGAGTTTTCAGAAGCCAGAAAGATTAGCCACCTCCAACATGGAGAATGAAACAAGCAAGGGGTGAGCATTTTTAAGCTGAGCCACCTGTTTGCTCTTTAGATGCATGGTGAGGAAAAGGCTTATTCTTCTCTGCTGTGTGATCTTTTATAAGGAGGAGGCGGCGGCGGCAAAGTGTCATCACTTTGGAATCATTTTTAACATCCAGTTATGAATCCAAATGCCTGCCTTGATTTTCATCCTCTGAAGGCTGCAACATATTTCATAGAGTTTGTGGCAGCTTCCCCAAAATGAAGAAACTATTCTTCAGCTATTTTTTTTTCCTGCAGATTAAATCTTCTTAGGGACTAAAAGAGTCATCGGTTGCTTGCAGACATCACATCCCTCAATAAACTAATTTGCATGCAGTCCACAAGTTTGAATATATTTGTTCTAGCAAACATGTGTTAGAATTCACATATATTTGAGTTCGCAAACACAAAGGAGTAATTTCTTGAACAGTATTCACTGCTCTGTTAATATTTCAAAAGGGTCATTCGTACTGTGACTTGCCATAGGTTTCATCATGCTTTCTAGAAATTCCCTGATCTGACAGGCTCAAGGAGTTCACAATCACCCAGCAATAATAAATGAGGGTCATGGTTATCTATATCATTGCTTCATGTTTTCTTTTGTTCTCATATCTCCACTGTGACAGTTCTAATCCCAGTTTAATAATATAAACTCTCATCTTTTCTCTGTTCCATTGTTTTGTACTGCAAGCTTTTTTTTGCTGTCTTCCTTCTGTTGATTAGGTTATGAGCTCTTTGAAGGAAGCAGTCTAACTCTCTGATCTAATAGAACTTACATACTCTGAGAGGGTAAACTGTACATCAAATGTTAAATAAAACAAATAATTGCTAGAGCTTCAGAATCCATCTATTTCTCGTGTTCCAGATCTTCCATTCCAACCTGAAGATGTTTTCAGCCTCCTTGTAATTCGTCATTTTCATTTGGCTTAACGGTTATGTGAACTCAGCCATTCTGATTTGTAAAGCAAGACAAGGTAGAAGAATCACTTTGATTTGTAACTCACCTTTAGGGTTGAACATGTTGTATGAATCCAGCCAATTAGTTTATGCATTGAACTGTAGTAAAATAATCCATGGCATGGTGTGATGTCTGAATTCAGACCAAGGGCTTTTCTTCTCTTACACATAACCATGTGTTTTAAAATGAATACACACACACTCACATTCATTCTAGAAACAGGTTAAAGTCAGCCCAAACAACAGCTGACAGGTGGTACAAAAAAGTGATAGAAAGAACTGGTTCATGCAGTCACCATTCCCATGTCAACTTTTGTCTTGACTGTCAGCTATTCAGGCCATTGGAGTGGGTGGCTATAACAAATTTAAATAAAACCATCATCTTCTTCATCATCATCATCATCATCTAGAGAGCCCCCCTTCCCCTTCTACCTCTTCCAGCCTTGACAGCTGATTTCCAGCCAGGGAGAGCTGACAAGTGAGGAGAATGCTGACAGATTACTACACCCATGGTTTGAGCCATCTGTCACACCATTCCAGTCACCACAGTGTTATGACTGGAGGATCATTTGCCAGTTGGTGACACTGAGAAGGTGTGGGGAGGGAGCCTTCCCTGTATGGGAAAAGGGATTGCCCATTCTGCTGTAAGCCAAAACTGAGGTAATAGGGATTAGCAAGAGAAACAGCAAAATCTATGTCAGCTTTTTGCTGGCTCACAGATGGGAGAAGAACACTTTAATAGAACCATGGGGAAGAAACTTAAACCATAATGGCATAGTGTAATGTGTAAGTCAGCCATAGTCTTCCTTTTGTGTAGCGTGACATTTCTAAGATGCTTTGGATTAGGATAAGGTACCTATCCCCTATGCATAGAAAGTACACAGCACAAACAGAAATGCAAAGTTTATATCCTGAAAGAACTCCAGATGATGATGATTCTTTGCATATCTATGCAGGCAACTCCATTACAGAACCTCATAGCTTCGTCCACAGTATGAGAGTCCTGTTACTGAGTCACTTGCTCACCTGATATTTTTTGCTACACAGAGCAATACACCATTTTTGATTAAACGTAACAGATACACATTTGTTGTTATTGTTGTTGTAAAGCGCCCAGAGTCCCCCCTTTGGGGGGAGATGGGTGGTGGCTAAAACAAATCAATCAATCAATAAAATTTGTCCAAAGGGTTGTGTTCAGAAATCAAAAGGTATTCCTGATATTCCACTGCTTGTTTACACATTGCAGTCACCTTACAGAAGAATTTCAAAAAGAGACTTTAGCATGAATGCGCAGGGGTTTTTTTTATTCTACTTGTTTGAGAGTGAAAGAAAACATTGCTTTCCTGTTCCAGTGGAGATATTAATTAGCTAGCAATATTAACATTGGTTTTATTTATATGTCATTTAAAGCACTTCTTTTCAGAGCAAAAGGATTTAAGAAATTAACACCTGCTATATTTTCTATCTCCGTTTATTCTCTTTAGTTCTTCCCTGTCAGCACTGAATAGATTCAAACTCCAGGCAAGCTACATATTAGCCATGTTATCATCCTTCAGAACTAACAGTCTACAAACCTGCTCATATATGCCTGATATATTTTTGAAAAAAATGTTCCAGAAAAAAAAATATTGTTGTTGCTTATCTTTGCCAGTTCTACTTCACTGTCTATTGCATTCTTAGGCGTTGGAAGACTGTTTGGATTCCTTCTCAGCTTATGTTAATATAACAAACATTCCTGACTTGTATTATGGCTGCAGTCTAAGTTGACATACAGCAGTTTAATGCTGTCTGGGTGCTATGTCAACAAACTGTTTAGACTTGCCAGAAAATAAAAAAAAAACCCATAAAACCTTAAATTGTACAAATATACAATTGTTCTAAAACATAGGAGGATCATAATAGAACAGATGATCCAATCCACCCTTGGAACAGAATGAGCAACTAAGCTATGTTCCCTAGTAACTAAGTAACAGACTAACATACAATGGAATGTTGAGAATCTACAGTTTATTATGTCCAAATCAGTAGTCAGATTAGATTTCAGTTTTCATGAGCAAATCCAACTTCATATTTTCCAAAATTCCTTCTTTTTCCTAGGTATGTTATGTAGGAACTCTTCCAATTTTGAAAGGACCTCCATCCTGCTGCAGGTACTATGATCACTATTAGAATTCATATGATTGCCTTGTACTAATCCCAATTTCTGGGCAAAATAAGTCTAGATTAAAAGGAATATATTGGTTCTAATTCAAATGGATCTGGAAGTAGCAAGTTAGTGCTTGGTTTTCATAAGCAACTGTTTTTTGTCCTTCTCTCATTCTCCACACAAGACTTACTGGAGGTATGTTATCCCATACAGAAGTGCATAACTGCTATGACACTGAAAAGCCAATGCAAAGGAGGATCTCAGAAGCCATATTGTTGAGGTTCCTACATCATGCTTAAGCATAGTTCATTGGATAAGCCACAATTTATTATATTCACACAACAAAACTAAATAAACCACTTATCAATCAGCATATGTGAACACAGTCGATTCTAAAATAGGAATGGGTAGACCTATGTGAAAGACTTCTGGGCTAGGCTCCAAAGTGTCTGCACCTGTCATTAATTGTCAAGCTTCTATAATTGATCCCTAATTGTTTTTGCTAATAGTTTGATGTGATTTGATTGGTTGCAGTTTAAATAATTACAGCACTTATACTTCCTTTGTTAAAAAATGTGGTAGAGCACATGCTGATGATACAATGAGTTCTTCTGTGACAAAACAATCTGAAAAAGTTCTAAATATAGATTAGTAATAGATTTTAAACAATGCCTCTGCCATTCATCACACTGGAAAGAGACGTAAGGAAGCTCAGAGCTTCTGAATTTGCTCACAGCTCCTCACAGAATCTCTTCCCTTATCCTATTCCTTGACTATAGTAGAAACAGGGATAGGCTTACCCGCTCTGTTTCCACTTATCTTTTCCTCTTTTACACTCAGGCCCAGAAACTTTCAGAATTGGCCCTTTTATTGTAATAAAATAGAAGATCCTCTATGCTGAGGAGCCTCATTCCATATTGACACTACTGTATAGCTTGCATCAAGAGAAAAATCAAGAAGCACCAGCAACAGTAACCCATGCCTTCATTGCCATGAAACTAGACTACTGCATTATACTTTACATGGTGCTGCCTTTCAAAACTTTGAAAACTGCAATTGATGCAGTATATAGCAGCCCACATGTCGGCAAGTGAGAGCCTATACAGTAATGTAACACCTACACTGTGGGTGCTGCATTGGCTCTCAATTGGCCTCTGTTTTGTAATCCAAGGTGCTGGCTCTGATCTTTAAAGCCCTACATGGCTTGGCTTCTGAGTTCTGTCAGGAACTTTTCTGGGTAGAATTGACTCATTCCATGAGTGCAGCCAGACAGGAAATGCTGTGTGTTCTGAAGTGAAAACTGGTGGGGTGGGTGGGCTGTAAATAGTGTTTTTTCTACTGTGGCCCCCATGTTGAGGAACAGTCCCCCTCTCCTGAGCCTTGGTTGGTGTTGACTCTGGCATTGTTTCATAAGGCTACCAAGACAGAACTGTTCTGCGCTTTGGTGCTCATATTGATGCATATTGTAACCTGCTGTGAGTTGCTCCACATTTAGCAGTATGTAAGCACAATCAGTCAACCAAGGGAACTGTGGACACAGGGGAAACACATGCATTTAAAAAAGGTGGGGGTTTGATCATCCTGTTCATATCTCCCATTTTGCTCCTGTTGATCCCCCTGCAGATGCCCTTGTACCATCCCACTCTCCCAATTTCTGGGAAGGAAAAGAAAATTTACTTGCTCTCCCAATGAAGGACAGCAAAAAGTGGTCCTATTAATCCTGATTAGGTTCTTTGGGGTCAATGTGGGGTGGGAAGGAGAGAGAATAAGTACAAATGAAGGGGGTAGTGAGTAGTTGTGCATCTCCTGTTGCCCTCCTGGCTATCTCATTAAACAAGATCAGTACTGTACTGTAGAACTCTCAGGCAAAATGTTGCCTGAAAAATACCCCCTTTTCAGAAGTATACATAAATTTATAAGGATAAATTCCAAGCCTTCTCATGCTACCTGACTGAACATAGGGGTCTATTCACCTTGGAAGGATTATATGGTTCAGAAGCAAGAAAGAAGGTGTGCTTTTCTCATTGCATGCCAATAGTATGGTGTTAAATGAAGAATTAAAAGAATTAAATTTAAATTATATATTCCTAAGAAACTGAATCTGAGCTCAGGAACACCCTGACTTTCTATACAATTCCTGAATGAGCCTTTTGTAATGGTAGTTTACAGAATTTCAGGTTGCCAGAAATGCTTTGCAAAGGCCTATTTGAGTGCTAGACCACTATTATTTAGCAATGCAGCAAATGTTTATAGTAACCTTTAAAGACAGCACACAAACTCTGAAATAATACATTGAGAAATATGCAGAAAGCTGTTTTCCTTGGGCACTAAAAGCTACATGGAAGCAAAAATCCAAATTACTATTAATTGGCAGCAGAGTGACACAGAATCTGGGAGCCTTAAAGGAAATCCTCCTATCAATTCCAGACTTACATTGGGTGGGAAGAAAAGAGAGGGACTTTTTTGTTGCAGAACTCTTTTTCTTCAGAGGGAATTGTTCTTCTCATTCCTTTATTGATCTTGGAAAGCCTTTGACTTAAAAAAAAAATGATTTAAATTGTTTCCTTGCTGGGAATGCTTTCTGACAGCCTTTCATAATTTTTAGCCTTAATGTTTATTTACTTTTTGATGTTCTGCTCAGTTTGGTTATTTAATTGTTTACTACTGTTCAAGTTTCTGAGCCATCTTGAGGTTTTTGAAGAAGCAGTTGGTATAAATATTTAAAATAAAATAACTCAAATGTTAAATCCTGACCTGAGGAAGCATACACAGGATGGGTTAAGCAGCTTTTTTAATAGACTCAGTCTGTACAAGCAGGCTCTTAGAATTATCATTTTCTCAGAAATAGGAAGGTTAGCTCCAAGTATTTACGACATGTTCGTATCTCCTTCAATCTAGGTGCTGTGCTCTGGCAAGTGACAGACTGTAAACAATTTTTATTGACTTAAAAAGAACAAGGAATACATGTTTACAATGTAATCTACTCTAAGTCATTAAAAGATCCCAAGTATCAGTTTTGGACTATAATGCCATCTAAGCAGGCTGTGATGTAGATAATGAAGCCAAATCTTGTGAACTGCATTTCTAGTTTAGCCTAGCAAAAATAATAGGTACAGATTGATCGCTATAACAAAGTGTGCTGATAATCTTTTGGAGCCGGGTGGGGGGCAAGAGCTGCCAGTTCTCTACTCTGACTGGGACTGAATAGGGTTGAGCCGAAATCAATATATTTTAAAAAGTACAGAAGAAGGAAGATGGGTTGGGCTGAAGAAAGAATATGAGGATAATTTCTTCCTAGAAAAACTTTATTATTATCAAGGGTGTATCATGTCCTGAGGATTACAGTGGGGTAAGTACTATCTGGAAAACTATAGTGTTGGCTGAGAATGAGTTGTCCTACTGGGAGAATTTTTATTGATTTTTAGTTCCTCAAGGTAATGGCTTCTATTTCATTCCTGTCAGATAATAAGCACTTTACTTCCATTTTGTCTTTCCACTGCAAATTGTTCCTGTTGTAAACATGCCTTATTTTCCCCAGCCTGTATGCCACTCTGGGGAATTCATATGTCATATAGCCTTGCAATCTGTGAGATAACATGGAAGATAAACCATTTGACAAGGACGTCTTCGGGGGGAATACATAATGGTTATTTCCAAAATGGTCCCCCTGACTTGCACCAATGTTGCCACTTCTGCTGTAGTGTTAAGATAGTTTTATTGGGTTGTGATGGAATTGTTTTGGTTTCTGGATTTTCTTGGCATGTTGTTGTCATGTATCTGTTTTGCTTGATTGAACTATCCATTTTTATTGGTCTTTGCTAACAGATCGAAAGGCTCATGAACGGAAAAGCAGTCAAAAATAAATAAAAGTACAGAACTGCCATTGAATGTTACAATAGTAATTACATTGTAAGTGATGGTACATTTAGGCCTACAATGCAGAATAATGTGGCAGAAGGGGTTGTATTTACTATAGGTGGAGCTTATTAGGCTTGTATGAGGTGATTGAGCTTCACCTCAAGGGGATGCTTCATATCACATGAGCAACACAATTTTCTTTATCTAGTTTTGAATCCCCTGGCTACCAGTTTACCAGCAAGTGAGCTGCCTGCCTCTTTTTGTCAAATACATGTATTTTCCATGAAGCACATTCCTATGAGGTGAACTTAAAAATACAGTAGCTTTGTCAAAACCAACTACCAATGACTAGAAATGCTTGTGTGATTAAACAGACCACAGGTCTGCAATAAAAGCTATGTCTTTTTGGAATGATAATTGGAGAAAAGTATATTTGGTCCAAACAAGGGTTGCCAAGCCCTTCTAATATGCTTGAAAAGTTTAAAATTGCATAATTTAATCTGCAATTCCAACTACATTAAATTTAAATATTTGAGGGAACAGGACAAGGCAGGTATGTTTTCTTTTGCAAACTGTATTGTGCCCAAGGAATCCTCAGATAACATTGCAATTCCTTGTAAACGGAATTGTTTCTATCCATGGGAACAAGTGTTAGAAAGTGGGGGGGGGACCTCTTTGAGATGTTGCTTTGGGATGGCCTTTTTTTGATAGGAGCAGCCACAGTAAAGGTTTGTGGGAACTTGAAGCAAAAGGGGAAAAAAAGAAATGACAGAGGATTCCCATGTGATTTTGTTTTAGTAGGCAGAAGTTGCAAAGAAATGGGTGCTTGATTTTCAGCCTATTTAGGGTATTGAAAGTAATTTTTAGGTTAATAGTCTCAAGCGAAATGATTGTTATGTTCATCTCCAAAACAGAGTCCTCTGAAATAAAAACACAGAGCTCTGGTAATGTGCCAGTGCCTGCTGAGAAGGTTGATCTGTAGACCTCATTTGCAAAGATGATAGGCCATCAGATTTACGTTTTTTGGTGGGGTTGTTCTGTTCATTTCTCCCTATATTATGTTCACAGAGACTCACATTTTCCATACAGACCTGGTTGTCAAGTACTTCCCTAGAGATAAATAACTGCTAAACCTCTAACACTGGTTTATTGAAATGGGAGTGTGAATTGTGGGCATGCCCACAGGAAGCAAACCTCAACACTTTTGGTGTAAAGAAGGAGGCAAGGGAGGGAGTTAATAATGACAAAGTATATCAGCAAACTCTAAGTGAAGATCTAGTGTCAAGAAAAGCCTGCAGGGACACAGGTGGCTGGAGAGAGGGAAGAGTGATCCAAAAGCACTCTACAGTATTATTAGCTTTTCAGTTTCACAGTACAAATAAATGCAGTGGGCAAGTACAAATGTGAGATGATGCCTAGAGTGACTGAAGAGGGGAGCCAGGGTTGCTTTGGGCTGAGAAATGTGAAATTCTGAATAGAAGAGGGATTACAGATCCATACAATCTTTTTGATTCATTTTGATCTGATTGCTGTGATTTTGTTTCAGCTTAAACTGTCTGATGACCATATATATGAAATGTGCCTGTGTGCAAGTTTAATATATACAATTGAATTGACATTTTATTTAAATGTGTATCTTCTTTTGCTATCCTTCTTAGGCATAGGTTTCCCCTTTTAGCATTTCATAAATGGCCTCCCTAAACTGATAGCAACCAGGAAGCTACACTGTGGTGTCCTTGGTGCTCTCTGAGCCTTGTTGTTTTCTTGCAGATGTTTCATTGCCAGACTAGGCAACATCTTCAGTGCAAGGAGGGAGTGGGCCTTGCTCTCCGTTTATATACCATGGCTTGCCCTGCTTGTGTTGGTAGGGGTGTTGTTCTCTCCTAGGGAGTTCTTTGATTGGGCTGTTGTTTGCTGCTTGGTTGATTGCCTGAGTTAATCGTTCCTTGATTAGGGTGTCTTGTGCTGTTTGATGGTTCATCTGGTGTTAATCCTAGTGTTGATTTTTGCATATCTGGGTGTTGATTGGTGGCCAGGGAGTGTACTGGTCTTTTGGCTTTTCTATTGTCTCTTTTGAATGGTATGTAAACGTTGTTTACCTCTATGTGTCTGTTGATGGCTGCTTGGTCTGAGTGCCAGGCTTCCAGGAATTCTCTGGCGTTTTTGGATTTGGCTTGGTTTAGGATGCTCAGAGTTTCCCAGTTGAAACTATGGTTGAGTCTGTCCATGTGTTGTGAGATTAAGGAGTTCTCATTGTGTCTTCTGACTGCTAGTTGGTGTTTGTGGATGCGCTCTGCTAGTCTTCTGCCTGTCTGTCCTACATAGCAGCTGTTACAGTCTTTGCACTGTATGTTGTCAATAACTCCTGTTTTTTTCTTGGGCTATTGGGTCTTTTGGGTTGCTTAATATGTTTTGCGGAGTTTTAGTTGGTTTATGTGCTACAGTGATGCCATGTGGTTGTAACAGTCTGTTGGTGGTTTCTGAGATGTTTCTGATGTGTGGCTGTGTTATCCTTTTCATAGTTTCCATTGGTATCCATTTTGTTGGAAGCATAGCCTTGGGACCCTTTTTTAAAAGGATTTTGGTTTCTCCTCACACTTGCTCCACATAACCAAGTGCTCCATTACCACAGTAACAATCCAACCTCCCACAAGAGAAGCTGTGTAAGAACATTATTCAGACAAGCACTTACACACTGCAGCAACCCAGAACACCAGAAAAAAGAAAAAGATCATCTGTACAGCATCTTCCAACAAAATGGATACCAATGGAAACTATGAAAAGGATAACACTGCCATACATCAGAAACATCTCAGAAACCACCAACAAACTGTTACAACCACATGGCATCACTGTAGCACATAAACCAACTAAAACTCTGCAAAACATATTAAGCAACCCAAAAGACCCAATAGCCCAAGAAAAAAACAGGAGTTATTGACAACATACAGTGCAAAGACTGTAACAGCTGCTATGTAGGACAGACAGGCAGAAGACTAGCAGAGCGCATCCACAAACACCAACTAGCAGTCAGAAGACACAATGAGAACTCCTTAATCTCACAACACATGGACAGACTCAACCATAGTTTCAACTGGGAAACTCTGAGCATCCTAAACCAAGCCAAATCCAAAAACGCCAGAGAATTCCTGGAAGCCTGGCACTCAGACCAAGCAGCCATCAACAGACACATAGAGGTAAACAATGTTTACATACCATTCAAAAGAGACAATAGAAAAGCCAAAAGACCAGTACACTCCCTGGCCACCAATCAACACCCAGATATGCAAAAATCAACACTAGGATTAACACCAGATGAACCATCAAACAGCACAAGACACCCTAATCAAGGAACGATTAACTCAGGCAATCAACCAAGCAGCAAACAACAGCCCAATCAAAGAACTCCCTAGGAGAGAACAACACCCCTACCAACACAAGCAGGGCAAGCCACGGTATATAAACAGAGAGCAAGGCCCACTCCCTCCTTGCACTGAAGATGTTGCCTAGTCTGGCAATGAAACGTCTGCAAGAAAACAACAAGGCTCAGAGAGCACCAAGGATGCCACAGTTCAACCCTGAGCTACAAATATTCGCTTTGATTGGTAGCTACACTGTGTATCATTTAAAACTTCTGAATAGCTGTGTATAAAAATTGTTTTAGAAGCCTACAAAATACTTTTCTAATCACTATTGTTACCACTGATGATACTGCATCCAAGAGAATCTCCAAAATGGGAACTTGGTCTTCAGAGGGAGTGCAATCCTATCCAGAAGATTAGCAGATTTCCTACACATTGTACTTCTACTTTATCTGAATTAACTTACAGTGTATTTTCTCTTCCATCTGTGGTACCAATACAGGGATCCTATAGTTCCTTTAGGATTAGCACATGGAAAATAGAGTTTTTTTCCATATGCACAACCATGACACTATAGTACTGAGCTATTCAATATGATGTACCCCTTAGTGACTACCAGTGGAATTGTTTTTTATATCTTTGAAAAAATAATTAACAAAATAATGGGAAGCTGGAATGCTGGGAAGGAAAATGCCTACTTTGATCATCATAATTTTTAAGAATGCATCTGGGCTTTAAATAGACCCAGTTTGCATCTGAATGCTTTGTTCTAAAGGTATTTATAAACACACCACACACCCCAAAATTGGGGATCCCTGCTTTATTCCAAATGTTGCAGATGTAAAATAATATGAGAGACAAAATTGAGACAATGGAGATTGGACAGAACAGTCAAGTCCTAATACTATCTTTTGGATCTACCCTTTTAGGACAGGTCAAAGCCCTAGTCCAGTCTGAAGATTCAGAAGGATATTATGGTTGATCTTGTCAAAATCTGTTTAAAGATTCAGGAGAACTACAGAGTTGCTTTCCAACTGCCCGTTCTCTGAAGTAATATACATCACAATGACCAGCAGCTATTCTATGTTTTAAAATTAATTCACTGTTCTTCTGTTACAATTTTTTTGGTGGATCTATGATATGCTTCCTGAATAAAGATTGCATCAAGATTACTGTGGTAAAAAAGGCAAAATTAAGAACTTTAGCTGATTCAGTCTTTGCTGGAACAGAATGGAAAATTGTTTATTTGTCATACCTCCTCATCCAGCCCAAGGCGATGTCTAATCAGCCATATGTTGATTAAACGTGCAGGTCATACCACAGAGCCAGTAAATGAAGTGTGAGGAGAAACCAAAATCCTTTTAAAAAAGGATCCCAAGGCTATGTTTAATTGGTTGGTCTTATTACCTTGAATTACAACTGCAGTATTGCTACATAAAAAAAAAAAAAAACTGACTCAGAAGGTTTAGGCAAACTAATAAAGGAAGAGACAGTCTTTCAGATATCCTGGCAATTTAGAATTTTATATATAAAAACCAGCTGGGCTTGTAAATAAAGAGAAACCAAGGACCTTAAAATTATGGGGTTTTAAAACAAGCTTTGTATGAGTTGTTGGTTAATGGTGATCCTTAAAAGTTGAGTAAATAAATATATAAAATTATATAATGTGCACCAAATATACAATATGTTAACAGATTATGAATAGCTATTAAAAAACTGCACTTGGTCAAATACCCAGGAGGGCATGATCAGAGGAGGTTATTCCTCTCCCTAAACAATATAGTGGCTAACAGTCAAAATAAAGTGCATATCAGTCTTGCACTGAACTTTGTTGAGGTGCACTGATGCTTCTCTACAAAGCACTCTACTATGCTGAGCAGTTTACTCTATCTCCATCTACTGTGTGTGAAAGTCAAAAGGAAAATCCTTGACTGAAGTAGATTTTTACTGAATGAATTTCAGAAAACACACTCAGTCAGGAAGTTCACATTGCTACTTTGGAGAGGGAAATCACAAGAGTATTCAACCAGATGCATTTACAATCTCCCTTCATTTTCTCACAACCTGGCATAACCAAACGTATGTTCATATAACATGGTATAGCCGAACAAGTAAAAAACATTGTAGCTTAAGCTGATGATCTTGTTTACGCCACATGTTGAGACAATGGCTGATTTCTTACAGTATGCTGGAGCTCAAACTACCCAATCCCATGTTTACCTACTCTAAGTAGTATGTAAACTCAGCCATAATGGACAAAGGTCAAGAATAGAGATGGTGGAGGTGTTAAGAGTTGGGTGAGCAGACTAGGAGGTTTGGTTGGAGACTGGCACTGGAGCAATGGAAGCTGCAGAAACATCTTCAGTCTACATCAGGTTTCTCAACCAGGGTTCCATGAGAGGTCATAGGGGTTCCCTGGGAGATCGCAATTTACTTAAAAAGTTATGTCAAATTCAGGCAACTTCACATTAAAGAGGTAGGTTTCATTCTTTATTTTTAGTTTAAGAACACTGTTAATGCATATACACAGGCCTACACATGAAACGAATAAAATAATTTTGTAACTTCTGGCCTATATTTGAGCCTGAATGTACAGGGGTTCCCCGAGGCCTGCAAAATATTTCAAGGGTTCCTCCGGGATCAAAAAGTTGAGAAAGGCTGGTCTACATAGAGCTCACACAAAGAATTAAAAGTTATCTATCTATCTATCTATCTATCTATCTATCTATCTATCTATCTATCTATCTATCTATCTATCACATTTCTTCACTGCCCATCCTGGCAAGCGACTCTGGGCTAGTATGACTAACTGCTGGATCATATATCCCATCTCTTTGCTAAAAGAATCATTGGTTGAATACATTTTTTTTCTTCTGTAACTAACACAATATATTTGGCAAAAAACATTTTTAAAAACTTAAAAAGAACAAAGAATAACTTGCTAAAAGAATCAGTGTAGCAGATGGGAAGAAAGGAAAGAACTTAGACACTTTTGTTATTTATAATAACGGAACTGAGTTCACTCAGCTTGAAATCCCTGATCCCATTAAAAAACAAGCCTAAACCTTCTTTGAAGTTTGGGCCTAGTTTATAATTACCCCCTCTCCTACAGCATTTCCTTCTAGATTATTATATAGGATATAAGGATATGATACCATTCAAATGATTGTACCATCTAACAATGACACAATTTTGTTTATATAAGGTTCATTATTTTATATGTATTTGTGGAGTTTCTGGAGAAACAGGCAGACATTTAGCAGGCATAGCTAAGTTTGCATGGAACTGCTGTGCTGGGAAAGGATTAATCCAGGATAAGGCACCATAGTCCACAAAGATACCAGTCCATTCTCAGAACACCTTCAAGTCCTGTCAGGTGCCTTGTTCCAGCTGATGTTTTAAAAATATTTCATTTTATTTTAATTAAAATAAATGTATACAAATCTGGCATTCTACAAATCAGAACAACAAATTGTAGGATCCTACTCATTTGCAGAAATGTCTTTGAGCCCCACCAAGGCCCACTGGTATGTGCAGAGCATCCTAAGGAGCTAATTCTCCTTCTGATAAATAGGTGTTGTGTCTGGCCTTGCACCCTGTATGTAGCAACTGTTTTGTGAATAGGCAAGGAAGCAGTTTTAGGAATGTGTACTCAAAATTCCAGATGTATGGATGGTCCAAACAGGCTGTCTACCTCTGGATTAATCTCAGAATATCTGATTAACAGAGAACACAAAAGGCTCGGGAACTCTGCTAAAAATAGTACAAAACTGAAGTACAAAACTGAAGTTGTTCCACAAAGATGGAATTCAGGAAACAGTTTAACCCATTGTAAATTGAACCATAGTTTACTCATCCTAAATAGTTATCAAGGGCAGCCTTGCTCCAAAAAAGACACGGACTCACTTAGAGGGTCTAAGGATTTCCGGCTTTATTGGAACAGAATGCATGCAATGAAAAAGACGGGAATCCTTATGTGTTGGCAGGGTGTCCTGTTTATACCCCGGTGGCAGATCTTGTCCTACTCCACCCACTGTTGACCCTCGAGCCAGGACCGGATGGGTGCTTCAGACTGTGATGCAGCTGCTGATGGGCGATTCCGGCGATCTCTGGCGTTCTCCTTTGTTTCCTCGCCTTCGTCCGGTGCAGGTGCGTCCCTCGGGGTAATGGGAAGGCGTTCCCCCAGTCTTTATATGGATGCCAAGTCCGGTCTGAGGGGCGTTTCTATTATGTTGGTGATTCCTTTATGGATATGGGTGCTTGAGGGATATGTGAGTGATTAAGGGATTATGCTTATCCCTTCCTCTTTCCTAATGTGCATGTTCCCCATTGTGATGCACATATGCCTTACAACGTGGAACATGACAATAGTGTGGGTTTGCAATTAACTACAAGGGCAAAGTTCATGCAAAACACTGACTAAAACGTGGTTTGTGGCTAGTTTGTGATTTAGTGTACTGTGATTCAGTGAAGAAGGCCCATTTTTTTGAGTTTCAAAATGATGAAACTTGCTCCACTTTACCCACTGCAGATGCCCATGCTAGAAATTTAGACTATGCATTATCATTGCTGGACCTGCAACATAGTATTGTCTATACTGGCATTTTCCTGGATGTTTTTCCTAGTCCTGCTTGGGAATGTCAGTGTTAAACTGGGGGAGTTTTTACTGCTAAGTTTACAGTCCCTCATTAAATTACAACCCCTCTCCTTACTTATCGATGGGAAAAGTAAAATGATGGGGTGGGGGAGTAAAGAAGAGACAATAACTGCATCCCTACTAAGTTGCTTATAGTCATTGTGGGAAATCCCACAACTGGGATATGAACGGAAGCGGGGGACAAGCTGGTCCTACATGTTGATTTAAGAAAACTACAGGACTTTATTAGTTGATTGTGTTTTTTTAAACATCTCTCTGAAAAGTTATTTTCCAGATAAATTAATACAACATGATTCAAAGAAAAGAATACAGAGGTCTTAAGCTGAACAGAGTAACACATGACAGAGAAGGAGAATGAAACATAATTTAATTTGAAGAAAGAACAAATAAAAATGTAGCCATGATAGTTAAAATCAGCCTTTTCTCACCTTCAGATATGTAAGACTGCATATCCTATCACCCTGGTAAATATTATAGGGCAGTAGCCAACATGTATAGAGGTCACCAGGCTGGGTCAAAGGTTCATTTAAGTAATGCTAATCAAAAACCTCAGAAAGAAAACTAAAGAGAAATCAGTAAAACAACCTTAATAATTTGAATAGTGTTTTTTTTTTCCTACCAGTGTGTGGAATTAAAAGTGACAGTTGAAGGATTACATTAATTAAATCTGTATTTATTAAATGAAGCAACATTCTCCATATTAAAGGTTGAAAATCTGCAGGTGATAAATAGACAAGAGTTCCATTTATTAAGGTCTCGGCACTAATGGAAAAACAGAACACCATGAAGTCTAACCCTTGGGTATTAACAAAGCAGAGCAACCATCTACTAGGAAAACATTAGAAAGATTTCCATATCTCCAGCTAAATTAAGTTCATATACATATATTAAAATGAACAAAAAAGTCAGTTTGAGATGAACTAATGCAATCTCAAGTAGACTTGGACTATATAAAACCAGAAATTAGAAACTTAACTATGATCAATAATGATAATGTATATTATCACACACATGCGTGTATTATCACACACACAAAAGAGCATGGTCTACATACCAAGTGTCCCCAAACTCTCCAGCTCATTAAAAAAAATGTTATTTGTAATAATACTACAAATAACGTTGACCACTTGGATAGTCCCATTGACCCTTGAGGGTCAATATTGACCCCTTTGGAGAACTCTGTATTATACCAAGTCATGTTTTGCTTATCCATGGTTTAATGAATAAATCCCACAAAGAAACAACATAATGACAGCATGTTGTACAAACCACATTGCTGAGAAGTTTCATAAGGCAATTCAGTTCCAAAGCAAAGTGGGCTTTGCTGCTTCTAGGCATTCCATCTTCCTCATCTAGATTTGCATTCTACTTAGGACAAAGCAATAGTTAATCAGCTGTTTCTCAGATGAGAACTCCATATGACCATTCATTATACGTGTATCCTCTGCTGGATACAAGAAGTTTCTATGGATGGTGACTCAGCAGCCAGTTAAATATTGAAGGTGAATCTCCTACAGTCTGAGTAAGCAGTTTCAAAGGGGGGGGGGTGCATCTCCCAGAGAAGACAGACTCCTCCCTTTTATCTCAGTAACTTGCTGTTTACTATTATTGGTCTTAGAGGAATCAACTTCTTCTTCCAAAAGGAATCCGATCATTTGGGCCTGAAGACTAAGGAGAAGTTCAGATACAAGATGTATGAGGCAAGATGTAAGCAAATTCAGCTTGCGGCATAGCACAATATTGATACTGGTTATGGGCCAATAACTTATTTTTTTAAATTCCTGGATGTTAAGCCAACATAGAATATATCATTTTCTTACTTATTTTATTCAGTTAATATGGCTGCTGATTCTAAAGTGACTCTTGGTGGCTATCAGTGTTAAAAACAGCAAGACTTACAAATAATTAAAATCTAGGAAACAGATAAAGGAAAAAAGCACTCACACATACCTGTAGCACTGGGGTCAGAATTCACTTCATGTAAATGTAGCCTTAAATCTGATCTTACATCCTGATCCTTTATTTTTTTAGTTTGCTAAAACAAAATAGGTCATTATTGCATTGGTAATCCACCTTTGACCTGATATATTTTTATTTGCTTTTTTACAATCCAGCCAAATTGATACAGGGAATTAACTAATGGTTAAACTGCCATTAACTAATGGTAGCCATGATTTCATCTGAAGTGCAAAATTCACATTTTTAGGTATATACCTTGAGCTAACAATAAATTGAGATAATCATTTTGTGAATTAGAATATCTCAAAAGTACAGTAGTAGAGTAATACCTTTATTATGAATAACCAAAAATCCAAGTCCAGAGAGTTAGCTCTTAAGAGAACAATTAGAACTATTTTATGGAACACTTTCCCCCTTATAATTAAGGTATGGATTAATTCTACAGTAGATAAGAAGAGAATTTCAGCCTCTGCTTGCAATCCATTATTCATCCATAGTGGATTTGTTCTCATAATACACTGCCTCATGAGTAACTAAAACAGGGTTTATTGCATTTGAGCCCACAAAGCATCCCCAGAGTGAGTGGACTATTGCTTCTCTTTTATCTTTTGGGATGATTAGGGGTGATAGGTCTTGCAGAAGGTTATGGCACCATTTCACCATTTAAAAGCCAAAAATCTCCTAAAAAGAGCTGAAAATAGCCCCAGCTATTTTGTGACATCTTGATCCAAGATGTTCCCTGCAACCATCAGTGGGGAAAAAGTGTTCTCTATCAGCCAGAAAGCTGCATATCAGTAGATTAATGGATTAACTGAGTAGCCTGAGTCTGATTTCCAATCACATTTTAGAGAAATGAGTGTCTCTCATGTAAAAGAAATAGAGCAAGGACCAAATTTTCTTCAAAAAGATAGTACAATAGCTAGAAGTTGTTGGTCTTCCAGGATGTGGCTTCCAGCCACTACTTGTTCTTGGAAGTGCAGATAATCTCACTGCTCAGGATACCTGGAGTTAAATGTCTTAACGGGGGTAGGGAGCTGGTGACCCAATCTGTATCTGCTGGCTATTCTAGTTTGGCCAGGACAGTTAATAGCTTGGACAGTGACATCCTGCCCAAAAATCCATGCTGGACAAATCCTGATTTTGGAAGAAAGACCTGAAGAATTGACACCATAAGCTGCAACCATCATCATAGTGTGACCCACCATATGCTCACTGTTTGAGATGGTACTCAGCATATCTCCCAAATTCACAATACTTTTTCATTCAGTACAATCCAGTTATACCAGAAATAAGGAAAGGAGTAGACCTTGTCTGGGAGGAGAGCAGGTTTGAGTAGCGGCCAGCATATTATAAATGAAATTATTGGCCACAAGACAGCAGATGGTATAGTGTGCAATCTGAGCCTTGGATAATGGTTGCAGAGGAGTGAAGAGTCTATTTTTAGAATGCCTTTATTTTTAAAATCTGCTTATTGCCTCAGACCAGAGCTTTTCTAATTTAGAACAGAGTTTTCATTTTCAAAATCTGTTTAAAAGTATTCAAGTCCTCACTCATTCCAACAGTATTTTATTGTCAAAATCTTATTGCACTACTGCTGTATGCTCAAACAGATATCCAGGCAATAACATCATGAAAGTACATTTCTCATATTCTGCAGAGGGCAAGAAATTTCAGAAGCCAGCCAGAAAAGAAAACATGGGTGATTTTTGTGAAACTGTCCTGTTCAGACTATGCACCAGACAGGTTCTCAATGAATATTCTTTATTAAAGAACTATTTACAACAATTCAGTCTCAATATGCAAAATCTGGTCAAAGGAGCTCAACTGCCCACCAAAGGCAAGATGCGAACTCCCACTGCAGTTAGACTGGATGCAGTGAAACCAAGACTGGAGACAACAGTTCTTGATCTGGAACAATACTGGAACAGCACTGGAACTAAATCGCTGACTCACTGTATCTGGAAGCAGGACTACGAGCAGCATACAGGGATGAGCTGAAGACTTAAAGCAGGACTCAAACTTGAAGCAAGACTGTACTTGGCTGGGGTTTCTGGGATAGACTGGGTACTCGGAACTGGAGCAAAGCTGGACTTGGCTGGAAGACCTGGACTAGGCTGGATCCTCTGAACTGGAGACTTGGAGTAAGGCTTGGAACTTGGAACAAGGCTGGACGTGGCTGGAAGCCCCAAAGTAGACTGGATCATCTGGACTGGAGACTTGGAGCAAGGTTGGAAACTGGGAGCAAGACTGGACCCATCTGGAAGCCCTGAATCAGGCTGGATTCTCTGGACTGGAGATTTGAAGCAAGACTGGAAACTGGGAATAAGAATGGATCTAGCTAGAAGCCCCGGACTAGACTGGAACACAGATCCAGGACAAGATAGGGTTGCAGTACCTGAACACAGCTGAGCACACGAAGCGCAGTTAGACTGGAGCAAGGACACAAGGTGGTGCTGGAGTTTCGAAGTACAAAGAAGCTGCTTGGAAGATCACTGAGTTTCAAGGCTGGAAGCAAGACTGAGACTGCTGGGCTTGGCGGCAAAGGATCCTGGATGACAGCTGAAGCAGGATGCAATCCCTCTTTGGAGCGAAGCAAAGGCTCTGGTTCTTCCTTGACAACAGATGCCATCTCTGATGCTGGTAGGGACTCTTCTGTGGACGCTGCAGACTTGTAGGATCGGTTGTCTCCAGCAGCTAGCTCTCTGCACGGCTGCCTTTTATACCATTCTTTGGCACACTTGGAGCCTCCTGCAGCCAATCGGGCTGCCTTCTCCTTCGCACGCTTTTCAGCCCATCTCTGATGTGCGCTGATTGGCATATTCAAATCCTCCTCCAGATCTTGCCCAATCAGCATCGTGGATTCTTCCCGCTCTGGTGAGTCATGCTGGAGTTTCGTTTCTCCAATTCCAGCCCAGTAAGTTTGCAAGTCCTCCTCTGACTCAGAAATAGTTTCATTTTCCGAGTCAGAGGCAGGCTTGGTTCTGACAGAAACATCCATTTGTGTCTTCTCAATATCCCATGGTTGGGATTTTAAATACAAAAAATGCAGGGTTTATAAAAAAGTGAAAGGTCCCCTGTGCAAGCACCGAATCATGTCTGGCCCTTTGGGGGGACGCTGCTTTCACGAAGTTTTCTTGGCAGACTATAGCGGTATGTTTTGCCATTGCCTTCCCCAGTCATCACTTTCCCCAGCAAGCTAGGTAATCATTTTACCGACCTTGGAAGGATGGAAGGCTGAGTCAACCTGAGACGGCTACCCTAGAATCCAGCTTCCGCTGGGATCAAACTCGGGTCATGGGGAGAGTTTCGGTTGCAATACTGCCACCTACCACTCTGTGCCACACGAGGCTCTTATAAACACGAAGCAGTTTATAAACTGTTCCAATTGAAACCTACTGTGGATGGTGTACAATTACCCATCTTCATACATTCAGATCATAAGGAAAATGAAATATATTTACTATCTTGTTTTAGAGTATTTAGTGTCTTTCATGCCAAAGAAATTGTGTGGGGATCCAAGTTTCTTCAAATTGACTGTAAAACAACTGTTGGTCTTCCAGGATGTGACCTAAGCCTTGAAGCTACTAGGTGAAGATAATCCTGTTGCTCAGGACACTTGAGTTAAATATATAAATAAGTCAAAAGGGGAACACAAGGAAAAATGTAAAAATTAGGAATCAGCAACATGACCAGAACAATGCTAAGTAAGAGCACCAGTTTCTTTTGGTGGCTTTTTTGGAGCTGGGTGGGAAGAAAGGGAGAAAAGGGCCCAGCCCAGTTAGTAAAACAACACCAAGTTTATTTAGCAGTTTTTCATTCTCTGGTACTGTTTCTTTGTACAGATTATATCCTAAAAATCAGCATATAAATACTTGTAAAAATAAATATACCGTGCAGACATTAAGTAGAGGTTTTTAATCTATTTTAGTTACAGAAAGTACAGAAACAGGGCAAGCAATTATCATGGATTAATTAAGAGAAAATAGAAATCAGCTAGGAAGCTTTAAGCTCTAGGGTAGTATTATGCACCCAGTGAACATGCTCTGGTTTAATGCAAGGAAAACTTTAAATTAAATATATTTTTAGATAATAAACACCTCTGCAAGGAGTAAGTGAATAATCATAAAAAGGTAAAAATAAACTCCAGAGCAGTTTCAACCTTTTTATCTCTCACCTACGCCAGTAATGATGAGGAGAAATTGTCATGCTGGATTTATTGAGGAAAGAGACATGCAAAATAAGATAGGAGTGGTTAGAAGATAGATCATCATCATGATCTATTGATACTGTAGATCTCTGTGAGATCTCTATTTCAGGATTTTACATCTCTAGCAAGAGATATCATTTTTTTTCTCACCTATATTATGTTATTAAATGAATCTTAGGAAATCTTGGAATTATTTATATTGAAAGGATTGATGGGTCATTTTATCTTTGCTACTGAAAACTAGTTACTTAGCTCAGAATGATGCTTCATTTTTAAATGTACATTTAATTGTAAGTATACACTTCCTTTGGCCTTCACCAGAGTTATGGATGCTGGAATGCTGCAAAGTAATGTGCTAGTCTCCAGTAGCATTTTTATTTTTTCAAGATTTCCCCTGGGCTTGAAATTGTCCCCATATGCTTTCTCAGAATATAAAAATGATGGGTGGCCATGGGGGTCATACAAATGTCTGACTTGTGTTAGACATTGGGATGCCCACATGTAATGGCAGTGTTTCTTGTCATCATGCACTTTGGCAGCATTGCAGTTCCCTTTAGACACCACTCCGGGTGTCTACAATTCATCACTTTAGTTTGAATTGTATCACCTGCCCAGAAAAAGATCAAAGATAAAGGTAGGAGGGAATATTCTGTTGGAAGAAAAGCTATAGATGAGTCTCAAGTAGTATAGTAGTCAAGTAGTATCGTGGTCAGCTTGTAGTATGTAATTGGTTCTATCCCTTGGGGCAGTGATTTTGTGAATGGGCAAACTGTATTCCAAACATAACCCTACCTCTACATGGTTGGAGATGGAGCTCCCTGGGATCATGAATCTTGGGTTTCTAGTAAAAACCAAAATATATTAGATAAATCTACTCATTAATGGAATGAGAGACAGCATAAAATAGGCTTTGTTTGCATGATGGACTAAGTCACAAACAAACAAGCCATATTTTACCAAACTGTGTGGTATGAACTCAGCCTGTAGTTGGTTAATAGTTCAATGTGCTCTGTGGCTCCCCAAAATGAGATCAATTTAGTAACCCATGGTGGTGACATACATGCTATAATAAATTCTATCATCATTTTTGTATTGTGACAAGGTATAGTAAAAAGCATTCATTTGTATGAAGCCATTTTGGTCAGTAAGGGGAGAAAAAGGAGGAATGTTTAAAGGGGCTGAAGCAAGATTGGACAAACCACTGAGCGCACATCAGTACAGCAGGTGAATGAGAGCAAGTTTGCGTACATGGACAGGGCAGGGCTAGAACAACATGACCATCAAGAACGAAGAACATCAATAAAGTAGAGAAAGTAATTGGATGGAATGTCATCAGGACACTGCCTCATATTGTGAGGAAGAGTGACAGAGCAGTAAGAAAGACAGCATTTTTAAAAACACAGGTATTTGTTTCTCATGAGAAAAATATTGAAGCCAAGATGACTGAGATGCTTTGCAGGGCTACTGAAGTGAAACACCAGATTCTTCTAAAAGGAGGGGATGAGTCACAGATCTGCACTGCTGTAGTCAGAGAGAGAGAAAAAAGACTCCACCTGCAACCCAGGTACAACTTATGGACAACTTAATCTTCTCCATCTTGCTTCACACTCACTCTTGGGCCATTTACGCAATGTGACTGACTAACTGACCAGGACTTAATGTTTAGGATTACTTAGATTTATTTAAAAAACAAAACAAAAACCCTTTAGTAATGCTTTACAGTTTATACCATCTGTCTTACTTAAGCCTCTCTATATTCTGCATATGTTTAATAATAAAAGATGTATAAAATGAGCAACTATAGACCAGACTCAAATAATACATCTGATCTCCACATAGAGGTAGAAATAAATAGCCTGTTCTGAGGTTGTGAGATGGTACGGGTGGATGTATAAAATTTTCTGCCTTGTCTGTTTGCTTACAAAAATACTGTTGTTGATATAACTCAGTTTCCTTCTCCAGTTCTACTATCATTAGATAATAATATTATTCATCGTCGGTAATATCTCTGCATTTTCATGTCTGGAAGCCTTTGAACCTTAATAAGAGCTGCATGCTAGAAATTTTGTTCGTTTATGGTACTGCAGTTCCATGCTGTAGTCATATTATTTGGCACCATAGGTAGTAAATAGTACAATTAATCGGCCACTGATGACACATCAATGTGCCAATGTGCTATCTGTGTGAAAAACAGAATAATTAGAAACTTCTGTATCTTCTTTAGAATACTGCAGATCTGTATTCATATCTCTTTTTCATATCTCTTTTTCTGATCTTACTGAGAGTTATTATTTTCAGTAGCATAGAGTCCCAGTTGTCACTGGAATAGAATACAGTACCAATGTTATATCCAACTGGCATGCAAGAGTGTGCTTCAGGATGGGAACATGAAGTGTATTCTTTCCAAACAACAACCCCAGAAAGAGGGTTCACAGCTAAACTGTTCAGTTCAAGACAGAAGTTTTGATAGATGATAAAATAGGGCAAATTCCAAGTCCAGCTAGGATTCTGATAGTGCCTGAATTGGTCAGAACAATGTGGAGCTCACTCTGTAGGTTGATAAGGACAGGCTGAGCATGTAATCCCAGACTGCATCTCAGTCTGAATGGCCATCTCTACCTCCTTACCTCTTTTGAGAGAAGCCTATCCAGTTAAAGCAGCCTTCAGATACCTGTTTTACAGCTTCCATAGCAGTGAAGATGTCCAGCTGCTAACTCTGAAGGCTTTCTTTGAATATTCTCTCAGAACCCACAGCCTTATTCCCTGAAGGTGTAAAGTCAGACTTGAGATCTTGGCAGAATGGTGCTGGATCAATCATTATACTATCTATCTATCTATCTATCTATCTATCTATCTATCTATCTATCTATCATTCAAATTTCTATCACCACCCATCTCCCACCAAAAAGGGGGACTCTGGGGTGATAGAAGACTTTACAACAGTCCTGCCTTGACTTCTAGTATGAGAGTTGCCTTGCTTGCTTCTATGACTTTAGCACCAACTTGATCTTCAGAAATTACCATTCCAGTGCCACTAGATGTGAGATCATTTCTCACTAGTAAAAAGAAAAATATGAGCACACTTAAATGTGCATAGCAAGCAGCAGTTAAAATATAGCCAAAGAGACCAGTTGAATTGTTAGCATTCCTATCTAGTAATGAATGATGACTTCTGCTATATCTATTGCCTTCCCAGGTATGATTCAGAGTTCTTTAACATCAAAGATTGGCCCCACCTTGGGACTGATTCTGGACCTGATCAGTCTCACAGTGTAGTTTGTTTCCTGGAGCTGAATCAATTTATTTATCCTGCACTTTAGTAGAAACTGCTGCAAAGCTGATATTTTCATCTGAATTGATGCACTTCTGCAGATAGTGTGGAATTCTGTAGCTATTCTCCATTTCTCTTCTGTTCCCACACATGGAGAACCACACATTAATGGAACTTTGTAATACAAGTTGAGCATATGTCTAGGCAAATGAGAAGAGAGAGAAGAGGAAAGACAAAACCAAAAAGGGGCTGAGGGATACTTCAATTTACAATTTATTGAGATACGGACATACGATGGCAATAAAAGGGACCAAGCTTATTTAATTGTTTGGCAAAAACATTTAAGCATAAAAACAGGATTTAAATTGGGGTACATAGAAGGCTTAGATTAGAACAAGAAAGAGATGTAGAATTTAAAGCTAAATGTCCAAGTGAGGGTTTGCGTCATTACACTTTAAATCTCACAAGGGCTTTTAAATGCAACAGATGAATAGTAGCAAGATAATTGCAAGAAGAACTTTGGGAGATTTGAGTGTTTCTGTTTACATTTTTTTTTACATCAACTTTCCGTTGTGTAGCTTCCCACCATAGAAACTTCTTGGACTTCTTTCTTCCTTTTTTTTGAAAATCAACAAGCAGGTGCATAAAAATATATGCATTTTTTAAAATCATCCACCCATCTAAAGGATGGCGGAACTTAGCATTTTATGTTATTTGCTTTTGTTTTGTGAAGCGAGGAAGATGGGATTTTTACCCTCAATTACCTGTGACAGCACAGGAGGCAGGACACTGAGTGGATGATATTCCTATCAATCAGCTAGGGTGAGCAATGGTTGGCTCATGGTGTTCCATACCCGTTGCGGTTCAAAGTCAGCAGGAAGGAAGACAACTGGGTCAGAGTCAGACTGCTCTGTCACATAGTGGGGAGCAGAACTCCTGTTGGTGGAGATGCTTTCCAAGTTTTAGTGCGGAGACTTACCTAAACTTACATTTACTTTATAATGTTCTTGCAAAGAGGCATGTCAAATTAAGGTATAACAAAAACAATAAAACCTCTATTTGTATCATGACAGTGGGATCAAAGTAATAATTTTAAAAATGTCTCAACTTGTTTAATTATATCTGACATTAAACTTTAAACTTTCTGGGAACTACTATGAAAATTAATAACTCTAGGGAGTCTCTGTGCACTGGATGTCTTTTATTGCAATAAAACATTTAGAACTAGTTACACATATTCATATTAAAAAGTATATTTAATTATAAGCAACACCTGTGGATTCTGTAGTATGATGTTCTAAATCTTGCAGGCTATGAATAGCAACTTTCAACATTTATTGTGATTATTGTTTGAAACTCAGTAGATTACCTGTTTCCAGGCCAGCAGGGAAGCCACACATGCTTTATTTCCTAAAATCTTCATGAACTTCATTATGCTTTAGATACTCAGTTCAGTGGTCTTGATCCTATCAAGTGTACAGCTAACTAGCAAGGCAGGGTAAAATTTGAAAAGAAAGATATAGGGTGTCTATAAGGAGATGCAATATGATAAGTCCTGCTATACTGCCTCATCCTGGGAACAATGAGTGAAGAATGTCAGAAGTGTATGCCAACAGTATATACTTCTAGCAGGGTCACCCAAGGCGTGAAGGTCATTCCAGCTGCCTAGCTAAAGTAAGCAGGCAACAGTGATATAGGATGATGCTGGAGGGGATGATCACTTTATGGTAAAGGCATTATTTCATGTTGTGTGGGAGAAAACAATAGTAAATCACTCCTTTATTTTACCAAGAAAACCACATGGATATACAAGAGAAAGCAATTGATGATATAGCGCTGGATGATGGGACCCTGAGGTCAGATGGCACTCAACAAGCTACTGAGGAAGAGGCGAGGATCTTTTGGAGTACCAGTTGTATTAATGACATGGCTAGGTGTCTTTGGGACACCTAGGTGCTGATGTTGACAGCAAGAAAAGAAAATCCAAAGCTGCAAAAACAGAATTAAAGGGGGAACATGGAACATAAGAAGCATGAACATGGGAAAGCTGAAATAAATTGACTACACATTGACATGTTGGGCATCAGTGGATTGAGGTAGACTGAAACTGGACACTTTCAGTCAGAACTGTCAACTGATCAGGACACAGAAAATAAAGAAGGAGCAGCATTGCTTTTCATACTCAGGAAGTATATACTGTAGGAAAGACCTTATTGATAACTAATAACAGTATTTGGGTGCAATGCAGTCAATGACAAAATAATATCAATTAGACTTTGTGGACAAGCCTTTAATATAACAATTGTCAAACTCTATGCTCCAACCACTAATGCAGAAGAAGAGGTTGACAAAATCTGAAATCAACAGAACACACAAGCAAGATTTGCTGCTTGCAGTTGGAGACTGGAATGCCAAAGGTGGAAATAGTAAGAAGGAACTGTATGGCCTAGGAAACAGAAATGAAGCAGGAAAACCACATCAGTTTCTGCCAATTCAATGCTTTCTTCATTGCTAACAAAATTTTCAAACAACCCCCCAGAAAACTATGAACATCACCAGATGGAGTACACAGAAGTCAAATTGATTATATTATGGTACAGTGGGGTGGAGGAGCTCAGTTATAGCATCAAAGACATGGCCAGGAGCTCACTGTGGAACAGATCATGAACTGCTCATATGCAAGTTCCAAATCAAGCTAAACCGGGAGAACAACACATTAAGCATGTGCCATCCATTTTCAAGGAGAACATCGGGAATCACTTTGAAATCTTGAACTCATTAATAGGGAGCAAGAGGAACTGTAGAATGAAATTAAAGAAGAATGAATGTGAAAAGAGACTGCCAAAGGAACTGCAGAATGAAATTAAAGAAGAATGAATGTGAAAAGAGACTGCCAAAGGCCAAAAAACTGAAGAAACCGAAGTGGATATAAATTGCAGAGAAGAGAAGAGAAGAGAAGAGAAGAGAAGAGAAGGCCAGGAAGGCAAAAATCTCGAGGAAAAATGTAACAAAGAGATTCAGAGAACTGTTAGAAGAGACAAGAAGCAGTATTACAACAACATCTGTAAAGACACTGAAGATGGAAACAGACACAGAAAAACAAGGAAAACCTTCCGAAAATTTTTCAAACTCAGGAGGTTCCAACTTCAAAACGGTATTGTAAAGGACACCAATGGACAAAGAGTAACTGAATGATAGTTACTATTACTATAACTGAATGATATTACATAGAACTAATGAATGCAGAGTTCTTACCTGAGGCACAAATGACCAGGCTGAAACTATGTTTTGGGCACATGATATGAAGGCCTAGCTCACCTGACAAGTCTATAATGCTGGGAAATATGGAAAGAGAGAGAAGAAAAGGATGGTCAACAACAAAGTGGATGGGCTTATTTACAGCGGCAAAGGGTACAGTATTAGGAGAACTAAAGGGCCAGGTTGGAGACAGATCATCCTGGAGCACTCTATCCTTGTGTTGCTAAAAGTCAACACCAACTTGAAAGCACATAATCAAATGTGATAAGGTAGCTGTTGATTTTTGAATAGTTCAGATAATATAATAACTTACTAAAGGCAAAGGTTAAATGTGGAAGATAGGGCAGTTCAGAAAAAAATGGAATTTAATATTGGCAAATATGAAAGCTTACAGTGAGTAAGGATGTTTACATGTACTATGTTCGGTACTGGTGAGACCCCACCTCAGGTACCGTAGCTTTTCTGAGCATCACACTTTAGAAAGAATTCGGACAACCTGAAACTTGCTCAGTTATGGACGTTCTCTGGGCTGATGACAGTACTGTTTTTACTAAATCCAAAAGGAAAAAGAAAATCCATTAAACAAATGCAATTACATGAAATTTCATTCATTCATTCATTCATTCATTCATTCATTCATTCATCATATTTATATATCCACCCATCTCACAAAATGTGACTCTTGGCAGAGCACAATAATTTTTTTAAAAAAATAATATACAAAACAACAGTTTAAAAAATTAGTATTACAATTTTTAAAAGGCAAGGAGAGAGCAACAGGTATTAACAGTGGAACCACCTCAACAACTCACTAATCCCTTGGGGCCTCCAGGCCTGATGACATAGCCAAGTCTTGAGGGACTTAGGAAAAGGTAACAGGGATGGAGCCAGACTGACCTCGGGGGGTGGTGGGTATGATGTTCCATAAGGCGGGCACCATGGCAGAAAAGGCCCATCTCTGGGATTCCACCAGACGTAGCTCTTTAGCAGATAGGACCTGCAACGTACCTTTTCTGCCAGATCTGATGGGATGGGCAGATGGAATTGGGAAGAGGTCCCTCCAATAACCTGGCCACATGCCATGAAGGGCTTTAAAAGTCAAAACCAGCACCTTGACTTGGGCCCAGAAGCAAACTGGCAACCAAGGCAGCTTGTGGAGCAGAGGTGTAATGTGTATCCTTCTAGGGACACACACAGCTGTCCCTGCTGCTGCATTCTGCACCAGCTAAAGCTTCTGGATACTCTTCAGTGGCAGCTCCATGTAGAGCACATTACAATAGTCCATCCAGGAGGTGACCAGGGAATGAGTGACCATGAGCAGAGCCTCCCAAACTAGGAACAGGTGCAACTGGCACACAACGAAGCTGTGCAAAGGCCCTCCTAGCCAGGACTGCTTCCTGCTCTTCAATCAGGAGTTGTGAGTCCATAAATAAAGCAAGATTTTATATATAAACATATACACATATTTTATATATAAACATATTTTATATACATTAATGTATAAAAGCTACTATTCCAGTAAATCGGATGGTGATGAGAGTTAAGGGGTAAGCAGATAATTTGATAGGACACCTCAACTGACACAAATATATAGTACTGTAAATAAATATTATTGAGTCAGTGTTGCTATTTTCATGGAAAGTGTTGCTAATACCTTGAAATAAATTAAGTGATCCATCATTAATTTTTTTTAGATTATATATTGAATGTTAATGTCTTGAATGTGAATCCAAGCCTGTAGTTTGTCTTCTGAGCTCTTATTTATTATGGATTGTGTTTGATCCATCAATTGCTATTTAGATTTTATATTATCCTATGATTGTGATCTCTGAACTCCATCCATGTTTCTGAATAGTATTTCTTTCTGCAAATGCTTTCTGTCTCTTATGGTTTGACTATAGTAAAGCAACCTCTTATTCTTCACTAAATAATAGTTTTAAAGCAGAATGGTAATAGTGGGCTTAGCTTCCCAATCATAAGATATGTACTGTCAATGTGCACTGTACATCACAATGTTTCACATGCCATGGTGCTGATGCGCGTTTATGGTGGGAGGGAGCTGCTGTGAAACATTGTGCCAAGCTCTGTATCTGTGGAATGTGTTTGGGTTATGTGGTCTACTCAAGGACTTTTCCCGCAGACCATCAGGAGCCATTAGGAGCACCTGGGATTGTGAGCCTGGGAAGATTCTACGGGGGGAGGGATCTTGTTTGTACCGAGGGTTTTTGAGTTTGCATTTGGCGCGCTTTTCCCATTCTCAGCTTTCTTTGTGATCCTGCATACTATTCTTTAATAAATCAGATATCTTTATGAACCTGTTCATGAGTCTGATGGTGTTTTAGGATAGGCAATCATTACATGTACAAACTAATTGTAAAGTATTCCTTGGTTTATAATTGGGAACAGTGCCTACACTTAGCATAAAATTATCTGTGGTTCACAATTTCAGATATTAAAACAAATGCCTGATCTACAGTATATCCTGAGATTTCAGTTATATTTTCATGTGGAAATGTCCTTTTTGCAAGTAGCAAGAAAACAGTGTTGTGGTTTATTGACTTCCTCTCTTTTATACAGGAATGAGAGCTATAATAACAGTATTTTATGCCTTTAAGTTTAGTGTGACTCTTGTTGGAGATGTATAAAAAAATTCACATCTCTTGATGCAAATGGTATGTTAGAATCAAGAGTACAAACAAACAGTCCTCTGGTGTTCTGCCAAGCTCTGTAAGGAAACATTTTATGCTGTGAAACTATCTATTAATAATATGGCTGCTTAACAGCTAGATATCAAGTGTATCATATATAAAAAGGTGCCAATTCAACATGGTAGTGATAGATCATATTAGCTAAAGGGGAAAAACAGCTCTGAACAGCACAAGATTGAAGCCCATAAAAATGGGCATGAGGGTATGACGTATACTACCACTAACATGAACCTCATTTACTCTTCTAGAAGCTTTTTTCTCTTTTCTAAGGGGCATTTTTTTGTGTGTGTTGACTCCTGGGGACTTCCTGGCCAGTCCCTGTACTTTTCTTGGCAACATTTCGGAAGTGGGTTGCTCTTGTCTCCTTCCTAGGGCTGAGAGAGAGTGACTGGCCCAAGGACACTCAGCTGGTTTTGTGCCTAAAGGGGGAGTAGAATTCATGGCCTCCTGGTTTCTAGCCCCGTGCTTTAACCACTACACCAAACTGGCTTTAAGGAGCATAGAAAACCATAATTTGGGGCAAGGAATGGTGTTACATCAAGCCTCAGAGCCAAGGTAAGTGACTTTTTTGGTGGCCAAAGGATAATGTTAACAGTGTTCAGGACAGGTTATGGTGGGCAAACAAGGATACAAAGTGAGAGGGCTGTGTCCCATACATGGATGAGTCTAGGACTATTTCCTGGAATGTTTGGGGATGGGGGCTGGGAGGGGGGAAGTTTGAATTATTTTTGCTTTTACTTTGTACTATAGTAAGATTGGTAAAGGGTTTATACTACAGTTCTTCATATGCTTCCTACCTCAAAAAAACAGGAAACCACTCCACTAAGTTTTAGCTGGGATAATTGGAAGTGGTTTCAAGAGGTGCCTCCCCCTCCCACACACAAAATAGTGTTGGATTCTGGACCTTCTGGGGCCACAGATTGTTCATGTGTATAACTCCCTGAACACCATATGGGAAAAGCTTCAGTATATATAGCATTTTCTAATAAAAGCCAACAGAATAAGATATGACAAAGCTAATTATCAAATCTCAGTTTCCACATGTTTTCAGATGATGATGCAGTCCAGAGTGTGCCATATTCTTTGTTTGTTTGTGTTTACAAAACCAGAAGTGGACCCACTATGAAGGAAGAGGGAGAAGGAAGTTAGCTCTGTGTAGGAGAAGCGATACCAGCCAGGATCATCTAGAGGTAGGGTCAAAAAAATCTGATGGCAGCCATGAGCATGAGATTGAAGCTCTACCACTTTTTTACATGCATCATGATGCATACAATAAAGGAGTGGGGTTTCAACTTTGTGGTCATAACCATCATCTTGACCTTCTTTTACCATCCCCTGTAGGACACCCCTGATTGTATATTCACAATCATTATTCCATAAGAAAATGCAGTGCAGAGATGTCCTCTTCTCCCCATTAGGTCAAGATGTATAAGTTTTTGCAGAGTATGGATCATTTATTTAGGTTATTTATTCATTTAAATTATTTATATGTCTCCCTTTATCCTACTAAAAAGACAAATAATAAAGCAGCTGAATGAGTGATGAATGAATGAGTAGATGACTAAATAAATTGATTAATAAAATCAAGTTAAGATGCCTGAATACATTAAAACAAAATGTGTCTGGCACTGGACAAATTGCCATGAAGGTATGGTGAACTTCTTTGGGGACAGCAGTTCCATAACTGATGATCCCTAGCAAAAGGGCCCTTATTTTTTTTGTGAAAAAGAGGAGACTGGGAAATGGAGCCTCCTCAAGGATTTTGGAGTAGAGAAAGATTGATATGGAAAAGGTTTCCTTTCAGGTAATTATTTAGAGCAGAGTTTGACAACTCAAACCTGTAGGATGCAAGCAGCCCTCACAGTTCCCAGGGCTGTTCTGATGATATTTAGTGAGAAGTCGCTAAACTTTGGAGCTGCAATTTCCTGCTGATTTCTAGCAGACCAGCAAAGAAATTTTCAGTGTTAAGGATCTGGACAGATCTAGCTTAAACAGCTCTTCAAAACCAGAGAACCATGTAGCATCTCCAAAGGTTAGGAATGTAGCCCAGAAAAATTGGCTCTATCCACTTGCCTGATCTCATGATGTCAGCAGCTCTTGCCTTCAGCTCCGACTGTCAGAAATAATAATAATAATGAAAAAGTTGTTTTCCTGAGGTTTAAGGCACACAAAGGTAATAAATCATACAAACTGATATCAGCAGGCACCTTTTGTATCTTCTGGTAACTCTTTATAGGAGATCTGTTCTAATACAATGCAGGCACCATGGTTATCCTATCTGCAACAATAGTCTACTTCCAGTCTCCTATGGCTTTGGCTGTTAGGGCCCCTTAGTTTCTGTTCCTAAAAACCTATCTTGGCTTTTGCTTGGCCTTGAATTCAACCAATGCAAGCAGTAACGACAAAGCGCACACACACATGCACACACATGCACTAGAGAGCCAGAACTTTTTTTTCTTTTTTTTAGCTTTATGGGATAAAGGATGCCCACCCATCCTTTATATCTCATTCAGCTGCAATTCCATATAAACTAATGCTGGAAAAGAATTAGTTAGGACTTACTCCTCAGTAGACTGGAACGGAGCTGGAGTGTTAGTAAAGCAATGTGATATAATTTTGGAAGAAAACGGAAACTTAGCACATTATATCTTGCAGTGGTAAAAGGGTGGTAGCCCTTTGGAACTTTTGTTTATATTGTCGCAGTACATAGCTGGGTTAACCAAGCAGAGCTCTGGACTGTTACTATTCATAGGAATTATGCAAAAGTATCCTGAATATTTCTTTCATTCTTCAATTCTTCTACATGAATTTAATCTCTGGAAAAGGTTTGTTTTCAATTATAAGGCTTATGGTGCTCTGCTTGCTTCAGGGATTTTAATCACTGAAATCCTTCAGAATAAGGAGAAACCTGGAGAAGCACTTAATTTCTTGTGGCTTTTAAAATACTTCTAAAGTTGCTGGCAAGCTTCTTGTGAATGGTGTTTTGTCATATTATGAAGGAAATCATAACATGACTAATATTAATATGATTTGCAGTCTGGGATCCTGCAAGAATATATAACTGTACCCAAACAAGTAAGATTTGGCCCTTCATGCAGAATCTAATATAAACACATGAAAACACCTGTTTGCAGTAAGTCATTTTCTAATCATTATGATGCATGCCCTACTAAAGGCTCAAATTCAGAATGAGAACAGATACTAAGTACCCAGAATCCTCTACTTGTGGGGTTCTCAAACTATGAGTTGCAATCCCCTGAGTAGTCACAATCAAATTTGAGGTTGTCACATTCTTTTCCACTCTGCCTGGATGCAGACGGCCTTTGCTGAGCTGTTTAAGTTGGACCAGGTGGGTGTGGGGTTCAGGTGCCGAAGCTCTCCTTCAGTCTATTCCTGGGTGCCACCCAGGGCAACCCAGTCAGGATCATGGCACAATTGTCTAGTCTCACCACCCTCTTCCAAAGACACCTCTTCCTGAACTTTTTCCTGGGTCATGGCTTTGAGCTTTCATGCCCACCACAGGCCACCTACTGTATGTGTGCTGACTCCTATTGAGAGGCAATATCCTTCAGCAAGTAACAGAAGAGATTAGCTCTTTGGCTGTCTGGAATGGGAGTGCAAGTTGAACACTAGGACTCCAGAATATCTCGTTGTCTTCATGCAAAACCTTTACACAGGTCAGGAAGCCACAATACGAAGAGAACATTGTCATTTGCTAACAAAACAAAAATTGAGCCAGACCCACCAAGTTTTGCCAATGAGGTCCCATGTACCTTCTTTCTTTCTTTCTTTCTTTCTTTCTTTCTTTCTTTCTTTCTTTCTTTCTTTCTTTCTTTCTTTCTTTCTTTCTTTCGAATTGTTTGAAATATGAATTGTAATTTTAAGAACATACTACTTTTCATTAGCATGTTGCTAAGTCATAAATAAACTTGCTATCCTGTCATTCGTTTGCCTATCAGACCAGACCATGTATATTTTTTCTATAGGATAGATCAGAATATCACCTTGAGGGCAGAGATAGAAAGTTTTGGCTTGACAGATGCCCCCCCCCCCCAGTTTCTTCAGAATCCCCCTCTGACATCATAGAGGAAAGAAAAGGGTGTGGATCCATAGACACCTGTTTGGATATGTCAGAAAAATTTTTGGCTCTACAGGATTAACATTCATTTCGGTGAAAAGAAATAACCTGAATAGTCCCATTCCCCCCAGGGAAAGGCAAAAATTGTGGAAATGCCTCTCTTCCATATGTCTTCCCAGTTTGTCACTGGCAGGATTTTGGATTTCTTAGTGACACCCATATCTCTGTTTTCTACAATATAAGGGACAATCACCCTACCTATCATTTGTAAAATTATTCAACACATTGCAGATTACAGTGTTTCCTATGGTTATGAATCTTTCTAGTCTAAATTTGATAATACATACCTATTTTGATCTGGGAAGATAGGGAGTGGGAGCTCAGTGGCAGGGCTTCACAGTAGCAGCTCCATCTGTCTCAAGTAATCTATTCCCAGAGATTCCCTACAATGTTAATGTTCAGGAGTACCTTGAAGACCCCACTATTTCAAGACAATTATTATTAGTATTATTATTAGTATTATTAAATAATAATTGTGTATTCTTTGCATACTTCAGCATAAGATCGTTACCTTGTTGTGGTGCTGGAGCTTGAGCACCTCAGTGATGCCATGAGCTAAACCGTGAAGGGCCACCCAAGACGGGAAGGTCATGACAGAGAGATCAGACTAAATGCGATCCCTGGGGAAGGTAATGGCAACCCACCCCAGTATTCTTGCCGTGAAAACTAAATGGATCAGTACAACCAGAGATATGTCAGTATACCATCGGAAGATGAGACCCCCAGGTCGGAAGATGGTCAAAATGCTACTGGGAAGGAACAGAGGATGAGTTCAACTAGCCCCAGACGTGATGACGCAGCTAGCTCAAAGCCGAAAGGACGGCTAGCAGCCAACAGTGCTGGTGGTGAACGGCAAATCCGATGTTCTAAGGATCAACACACCATTGGAACCTGGAATGTAAGATCTATGAGCCAGGGCAAATTGGATGTGGTTATTGGTGAGATGTCAAGATTAAAGGTAGACATTTTGGGTGTCAGTGAACTGAAATGGACTGGAATGGGCCACTTCACATCAGATGACCACCAGATCTACTACTGTGGACAAGAGGACCACAGAAGAAATGGAGTAGCCTTCCTAATTAATCATAAAGTGGCTAAAGCAGTGCTTAGATACAATCCAAAAAACGATAGAATGATCTCAATTCGAATTCAGGCCAAGCCATCTAACATCACACTGATCCAAATATATGCCCCAACCACAGATGCTGAAGAAGCTGAAGTAGAGCAGTTCTATGAGGATCTGCAGCACCTACTGGACAATACGCCTAAAAGAGATGTTATTTTCATCACAGGAGACTGGAATGCTAAGGTGGGCAGTCAAATGACACCTGGAATTACAGGTAAGCATGGCCTGGGAGAACAAAACGAAGCAGGACATAGAATTTTGCCAAGACAACTCACTCTGGATAACAAACACTCTCTTCCAACAACCTAAGAGACGGCTTTCTATATGGACTTCACTGGATGGACAACACTGAAATCAGATTGACTACATCCTTTGCAGCCAAAGGTGGCAGACATCTATACAGTCGGTAAAAACAAGACCTGGAGCTGACTGTAGTTCAGATCCTGAACTTCTTCTTGCACAATTTAGGATCAGACTAAAGAGATTAGGGATGACCCACAGATCAGCTAGATATGAGCTCACTAATATTCCTAAGGAATATGCAGTGGAGGTGAAGAATAGATTTGAGGGACTGGACTTAGTAGATAGGGTCCTGGAAGAACTCTGGACAGAAGTTCGCAAGATTGTTCAGGAGGTGGCAACAAAATACATCCATCCCAAAGAAAGAGAAAACCAAGAAGGCAAAATGGCTGTCTGCTGAGACACTAGAAGTAGCCCAAGAAAGAAGGAAAGCAAAAGGCAACAGTGATAGGGGGAGATATGCCCAATTAAATGCAAAATTCCAGAGGCTACCCAGAAGAGATAAGGAATTATTTTTAAACAAGCAATGCGCGGAAGTGGAAGAAGACAACAGAATAGGAAGGACAAGAGACCTCTTCCAGAAAATTAGAAACATCGGAGGTAAATTCCAGGCAAAAATGGGTATGATCAAAAACAAAGATGGCAAGGACCTAACAGAAGAAGAAGAGATCAAGAAAAGGTGGCAAGAATATACAGAAGACCTGTATAGGAAGGATAACAATATTGGGGATAGCTTTGATGGTGTGGTCAGTGACCTAGAGCCAGGCATCCTGAAGAGTGAGGTTGAATGGGCCTTAAGAAGCATTGCTAATAACAAGGCAGCAGGAGACGACAGCATCCCAGCTGAACTGTTCAAAATCTTGCGAGATGTTGCTGTCAAGGTAATGTATGCTATATGCCAGCAAATTTGGAAAACACAAGAATGGCCATCAGATTGGAAAAAATCAACATACATCCCCATACCAAAAAAGGGAAACACTAGTTCAAACTATCGAACAGTGGTACTCATCTCACATGCCAGTAAGATAATGCTCAAGATCCTGCAAGGTAGACTTCAGCAATTCATGGAGCGAGAATTGCCAGATGTACAAGCTGGGTTTAGAAAAGGCAGAGGAACTAGGGACCAAATTGCCAATATCCGCTGGATAATGGAAAAAGCCATGGAGTTTCAGAAAAACATCTATTTCTGTTTTATTGACTATTCTAAAGCCTTTGACTGTGTGGACAATAACAAATTGTGGCAAGTTCTTAGCGGTATGGGGATACCAAGTCATCTTGTCTGCCTCCTGAAGAATCTGTATAATGACCAAGTAGCAACAGTAACAACAGACCACAGAACAACGGACTGGTTTAAGATTGGGAAAGGAGTACGGCAGGGCTGTATACTCTCACCCTACCTATTCAATTTGTACGCAGAACACATCATGCGACAAGCTGGGCTTGAGGAATCCAAGGCTGGAGTTAAAATCGCTGGAAGAAACATTAACAATCTCAGATATGCAGATGATACCACTTTGATGGCTGAAAGCAAAGAGGAACTGAGGAGCCTTATGATGAAGGTGAAAGAAGAAAGTGCAAAAGCTGGCTTGCAGCTAAACCTGAAAAAAATCAAGATTATGGCAACCAGCTTGATTGATAACTGGCAAATAGAGGGAGAAAATGTAGAGGCAGTGAAAGACTTTGTATTTCTAGGTGCGAAGATTACTGCAGATGTTGACTGCAGTCAGGAAATCAGAAGACGCTTAATCCTTGGGAGAAGAGCAATGACAAATCTCGATGAAATAGTTAAGAGCAGAGACATCACACTGACAACAAAGGTCCGCATAGTTAAAGCAATGGTGTTCCCCGTAGTAACATATGGCTGCGAGAGCTGGACCATAAGGAATGCTGAGAGAAGGAAGATCGATGCTTTGGAACTGTGGTGTTGGAGGAAAATTCTGAGAGTGCCTTGGACTGCAAGAAGATCAAACCAGTCCATCCTCCAGGAAATAAAGCCAGACTGCTCACTTGAGGGAATGATATTCAAGGCAAAACTGAAGTACTTTGGCCACATAATGAGAAGACAGGACACCCTGGAGAAGATGCTGATGCTGAGTGGAGGGCAAAAGGAAGAGGGGCCGACCAAGGGCAAGGTGGATGGATGATATTCTAGAGGTGACGGACCCGTCCCTGGGGGAGCTGGGGGTGTTGACGACCGACAGGAAGCTCTGGCGTGGGCTGGTCCATGAAGTCACGAAGAGTCGGAACCGACTAAATGAATAAACAGCAACAACAAACCTCTTTTGATATCGCAGCATGTTTCAAAACTTGGTTTATCATGTGTATCAATGCACAGAGCATTTATCATGTGATACACCAAGAATATATTTGCAGCATCCAACAAGTTAGTGATCAGAGCTATTTCCTGTCAGTTCTTAAGTGTATTCTTATGTATGCTACTGTTAATTGAATAAAATATTTTGTTCAGAGAAGGTAATGTTTTATTCATTTTTTCCTTTTTTCCTTTTGTTTGTTTTTTGCACAGAATAAATAATACCCTGATAACGGCAGGCTGCTTTTAAGGCCTGTTTGGGTGCAATCAGAGAAGTCTTGTTATATAATAAAAAAACACATTCATTCTTTCAAGGCCAAGCTAGAAGAATAATAGAATCAAAGAATTATAGAGCTGGAAAGGACCACAAAGAGAGTCGAATATTCTGTAATGTGCAGGAAAATCCATTTATACTGTTAGCACCTGCATAAATTTCTGGCATGAGTACCAGCAGTATGGAAAGATGGAGAACTCTTGAACTGTAATCTGAAGAAATTGTATAACAATATTCAGAAGCATTATGGAGGAGGAAGAATTCTTTGATGAAAATCTACTGGTCTGCTTAGTCTTTGAAAGATGTAAGATAGTCTTTGTAAGATATAACATAGCTGCCTTCCTGTGAAGTTGGAGATATAATTCTTTTCCAATGCTACAATGCTCTATGTTTGTGTCTGTGATGTTTTGAATTCTAAAAGTTGTTCATTGGTGCTTAATTTAAGCAATTTAGGATTAGGAATAAAAATGTAAAAGGATAAAAGTTTAATTCTGATTCATGCGGGGAAAATACAGAACAGCAGAAATCCCACCAAAGGATTGTTTATTCCAATAGAATTAGCAATCTAGATTGAAATAGCTAGCAGTTACAGCAAAGCTGTAGTTAAGAAATGTATAGTGATGGTTGCTCACCAGGAGATATGAACCACTTAAAAAGAAAATCTTACAGAGCAATCACTTGTAGATATATATAGAGAGCAAATTTTCTAATTTAAAAAGAGAGAGAGAAAGAATAGAGGGAAAATTGTATAAGAAACAATACTCCATGCCAACTTGCAACTGCCTGAGATAACACAGAAGACCCTACTTTATAGCAAACTTGTAATTGCCTGAAACTTGTAATTGCAAAGAAAAGGCAATACAGATAATGTTCAGTTAAGAGTTCAGAAATTCAATTCAATTTTTTTAGCAAATTGGCTGCTCTTATCCATGTTCATCTTGATGTACCCATCAGGATTATGGATAAGTGCAATTTAGAGAATTGAAAAATTAACAAATTCACCTCCCTTGAATTCTTCAAATAAAGATCCAACCACAGTCATTCCTGTAGTCCCCATCCTTGATATTTTTTGTGTGGAACTACTTTTCCAGGTGGTCTGACTCTAGAATCAAAGGAATCTCAAGCTGTTCTTGAATTATAATGGCAAAGAAATTTAAGATAAAGAGGCAATCTGTTGTAAATGCATGCGCCTGATTTTGAACAGCTTAAATGTAGAGAAGAGTATTAGGCTATGAAGGACAGATTATGCATACAGGTAAGAAGAAACTAAGGGTTGATTCTTCTTCTTTTTGGCCCTGTTTACAAATTCAGACTGGTCAGGAATTTAGAGGAAATATAACAAAGTTCTCCTCCCCCTTCTTCTCCTTCTGCCCATTGGTATTCAAATCTTGCCCAAGTCTTAATTTTCCTTTATGTTGCAAAGTGGGCCTCCACTGTAAGAACTAATAATATGCTTCTTGGTAATATGACTTTTTGGCATAATATTGATATAGTTATATCAAGAGCCCTTTTGGATTGGGGCAGATTATAAACTCCAAGATGATGATGATGATGATGATGATGATGATGATGATGATGATGATGATAAAATACATGTATTTATAAGCCCTGCTAGGTTGCAGCTTCTAGCCAATTTTGGCCAATGTTTAAAAAATTAAGCAGAGTCAGACTTGTTTAGTACTCAGATGAAGGCTACTGGGAAATCCTAGAGTTGTAGATTAGACTGGGAAGCTAAAAATACATCCTGAAGCAATCATTCCTGTGCCATTGCCAAACTAAATGGACATTCCCATGTAGTTACCAGCAGCTGAGCTCAACTCAAAGGCATCTTTACCTTTTATCTTGTATTCACTCAGATTTTTGTCTAATACTGAGTGTTATCCAGCATGGTCGTTCTGTTCATTATTTGATCCAGCCAAAGTTTTCATGATTAAGAGGCAGGCAATTTCTGCTAATTCCTAGGGCTGTGTGAATACTCCACTTGGAGATTCTGCTTGAAGATGATTTGATTGAACCTCCAAATCAAATCAACTTTCTGAATTGAATTAGAAAGCTGATAAATTGAGTGGGAAGCCTCCAAATTGATTTGGAAGATTTAAGCTACTTCTTGGCACGTACAAAAACATCTTTTTCTAACCTGATTTCGAAACTGAAATCAAATTGTCCCAATCTGATGACTCAATTTTAACATCTGAATCAGGTAAATGCTATAAATTGATTTGAACTGTCAAATCAAATGGTTGATTTTCCAAATAAAAATGATAATTTGAATAGGGTTTTGCAAGTTTTCCATAGACCTATTAATCTGCTTTACCTTCTGCAGTACCTTGCATGTTCAGGGGGTCAGGAGTCCTCTGCAATTTTGTGTTAGATGGCACAAAAGGAAGCCAGGAAAAAAAAAAATCTTCCTTGCCTTGTTTTGTTCAGGGATTTCTACCAGATCAAACAGATTCTATAAATGGATAACTAGTGATAATTAAGTATCGCCTCCACGACAGTATTTCAATATGAAAATGCTGTTATTTGAAGACATATTTTCCCTCTATTTCTATTACTTTCTCCCCCCCCACCTTCTGTATTTATGTATATATGTGTGTGTATGTATATACCTCAGACAACCATTGAAAGTTGCTGCTATCTTCTTCAAAGTTGGTATCTTCTTGCCACACAAGGCAAGGTCATAACACAAAATGAAATGTTTGCTTCTTCCATTTAATTACTGTGCAGAATCTAGTCTAGTGAATGAGATATGAATACAAGATAAACTATGAACTTTTGTACTTTCCAGTATCCATTGGATGAGAGACTCATTGTATCATGCAGTGCTTCAGTCTATGTACTTCCATCCCATAACACAAAACTCTTCACTCATTGCTTTGAAGCAATGGAACTGTATACAAATATCTAATGTATTTGAATCTTGCATGCACAACACATGGAGCATGTCTTATTGAACAAGACTGCATTATTCTAGCAGCTAAACAAAGTCACAATAGCTTCCTCAATTTGTTCCCCTACCCCATTCCTAGTACCTAAATTTGGAGCAGAGTAACAAACCCAGAATAAGCAAAGTCTAAACCATGATTCTACATTCAGTCATATCAATAAATTGTAGTTAAAACAAATCAGGATTAATGAACCCAAATCATCACAATTTATGTATAGGAATGGGATTACCCATCATGCTAAACCAAAATATAGTATAACATGCAAACCAAGCTATTTGGTGCAGGGGTGAAGATGAGGGTGATGCCTGACCATTTCAATCAATAAGAATGTAATATTAAAAGTAACCTATTATTTAGACTGCTGTTTCAAACATTTCAGTTTGGGACTTGCCTAACTGGGGGTGGATGGGATGGATTTGCATGCCAAGTTATGACCTCTTATTCATCTTTGTCTCATTTAAGCCATGTAAATGCTAAAATATCATTGGATCAGAATATATCTGCCTTCTTCACTGCCTATCCACTCTTTAGCTTCTGTGCATGTGCAGAGCCATGAATCAGAGGACTAGATGATATGGTACTACAAATAAAGCTCCTGGAACCATGTGGAATTCTTCAATTATCTAATTAATTGTCCAAGTGCTCTGCTGCTATTACTTTCCACCTGCATGCTATCTTTCTCGCTGGACATGGCTTTTCACTGCTGCTAGTATCATGCATGGGAATAAGACTGGACAATCTTAAATGTACTTTTTTAAGCATTGAGAAAACACCTTCCTTAACAAGCAAGCACTGCATACACAACTTTGACATCCAAGAGGAAAGAAGAAAAGAGATCTCCATTATCACTTTGACAGAAACTAGATTTTGATGAAAGCACAGCTGCTAAATTCAAACCCGCTCATTTTTGGGCTGCATTCATTCAGAAGACAACAAAAGAAGGACAGAGTCTTTGACATGTGCTTTGTGGGCAAATGCACAGAAATAGCACCAATTAACTAGCCTGGATCAATTTTCAGTGAATACAAAGTTTTGTTACTAGTTAATTCCAGCAGTAGCAAAGGCTGTCAGGTGTGATCTTCATTTTCTCTCCAGAAAGTAGGGAGAAAAAAGAAGACAGTGAATAATAGGGAACTTTTCTGAGTATTTGGACGATTCTTTCAGGAGAGAAAATGGAATAAATGTGGACTAAAGATTTAAAGTTTTCATTATGTCATAATTTAAAGGAAAATTTGTATAAGATGATGTTTAGATGGTACTTGACACCACAAAAGTTAGCAAAAATGTACAATAACACCTCAAATACATGTTGGAAATGTCAGCAAATGGAAGGAACGTTCTGTCATATGTGATGGACCTGTAGCAAAGCTAAAAAATTTTGGGCACAGATTCATGAAATGTTTCAGAAAATTTTTAAGAAAAAGATTGGAAAAAAATCAGATTTTTTTAAAATTAGGTTTCTTTGGTGGCGATCAACAAGAAAAATATAGTAATTTGATGCTTTACATGATCACAGCAGCCAGATAAGTATCTGCACAGTATTGGAAAAGGGAAACTATTCCAACAATGGAAGAATGGATAATAAAATTCATTGAATTAGCACAAATGGCAAAATTAACATGTCTAATTAAAGATAATAATATTTTGAAATTTAAGGAAACGGGGAAACCAATTCTAGATTACCTGTATTCAATTGTTGAAAATGAAGTAATGCTATTGGGTTTCTTACTGTAAAGAAGCGAATATTTAGAAATAAATAGTAAAATAAGAGTTCAAAATTATCGGGAGTTACATTAGGGGTTTTAATATATATCTTTATCTAGTTTAGTCGGAAACCTTTCACTTATATGATTTTGTATATATTGATACACCTTTTTTCTTTTTGAGAAAGAAAGGTTAAAATCATAAGATGTATCACTAACATAGTACATTACAGCAAGATGTGTAGAAATGTATGTTGATTTTTTCATTATTTTGTATTGTTGAAAAATCTTTTTATATATATATGTCTTGTAGAATTTTTTTGTAGAAATTTTTAATGAATAAAATTATGTTAAAAAAAAAGAAAATGGAATACATATTTACAGACACATTTGTATCATTGTAAAAAGAAGAAAAAGGAAAAGAGCTTCTGGGCAGTTTTGAAGTATTAGAGGGTCTCTTCTGTATAACTAAAAGTATGTATAGATTTCTGAGCACATAATGGGTCAGTACTTGCTGGATCAGTGACCAGTGTTTTAATTAGGGTGCCCCTTACATGCTAGTTAAAGATAAAAGTTTTGGCATATGGATTTTGTATGTGTGTGTGTGTGTGTGCCTTCAAGTCAATGTTGACTCTTGGCGACTGTCTAGACTGGTCCCTGCAGTTTTCTTGGCAGGAGTTTGGAAGTGGTTTGCCATTGCCTCCTTCCTAGGGCTGAGAGAGAGTGACTGGCCCAAAGACACCCAGCTGGCTTCGTGCCTCAGGTGGGACTAGAACTCACAGTCTCCCGGTTTCCAGCCAGGTGCCTTAACCACTACACCAAACTGGATCTCTTTGGCATATGTTAAACCACTTGAAATGTCTAATTCATTTCTCATTCATGAAACTCTATGAGATATTAACAATGACAGCATACAGAAAGTAATAGGAGAACACACAAATCCTCCCGGATGATCCAGTCCTGACCACAAACCAGCCATAGTTTTCAATGGACCCTATAATTATCTCATACATACACATCAGACTTTTCAGGGTTGGATACCAACATTCTCGTGTGCTTTGGGTCATAGTGTGTTCAGCTTTGACAATGCCACTCATTTTAGCCTTAATCTTTCCAGTTCCTCCATGCAGATAATAACCACTTTAAGAGCTTCTAGTTATTGGTTTGGAGACGTGGCATAAGACTGATCCAACATATAATAGGATGTGTACAGCTCAGATATATTATTTTGCTTTTGTTTTTAAAAATCTCAAGCTCAATTGCTTTATATGCTTGGCTTTTTTTAGCTCACACAGAGTCACTTTGCATTACTGTTCCAGCTAGAGAAGGGAGTCATGTGCCACTAATACTAATTTAAGATCTTGCATTTCTTTTTGCACAGGAGAATCATTAGAGGGCCCTTACAACAGAGACTTAAATTGGAACTAAGGTTTTTCAGTTTTTCCCCTTTGTTCTTCCTCAGCAATATGATCAGAGACTATGTGCTTATCTTTTACCAGGATAATCTTCAGCCAATCAGACAGACTCTATCATGAGGAATTCATTTTTCCGTAGCATCCAGGTATACTCATGCTAAAACCCCTTCAGCCCAAAATCTCTCTACAGAATATGCATTTACCATTGGATAGAAAGAACCCAGTTAAGACATAAGGATAACAGTGCTTCTATAAATTTTCTAAGCAGTAGATCTGATCCGTGTACCAATTATTGGGGAATATAAGTGGGAAGTGCTAGTATCCCAGTTGCAGGATCCCCATTAGCCTCTGATTGGTCACTGTGGGCTAGGTAGACCTTTGGTCTGATTCACCAGGACTCAAAATCTTAAGGTGAGGCTCTATAGCCAGTGATACTTAAATGTCATACATGAGCTATTTTGATCCTTTGCATATTCACCCAGGAGACACATCCTCTGAATACATTACTGGTGTGTTATGTTTCATGAAGTAATGCCTCTTATTTTTACAGGAAATGTATCTTCCCCCCCTATGCTGCTGCCTGATATTTTTATTTGCCAGGAAGAAAAACTCTATGATTGGTGAGGAACTGAGACACAGTCTTAAAGCAAAGGGCATATAATGATCAGTTTCCAAAAAGATGTTTAAAACTTACCATTCAAAATGGCATTTAATGGCTGTGTTTGCTGAATACGTTGCCACTAATTTATTGTAAGAATAAATGCTAAAATCTATGATTATCTAGTTGTTAGCTGCCTTAAGTGGGCAGAGTCCAGAAAGGTGACTTAAAACATAATTTAGATTTTTCAAGTGAGTAAATAGAATTGTGCTGCTGGGGACTTGCCCAAGATATTTTTGAGCAAATAAAAATCCCAAAAGCTAATATATATGTGTGAGAATAAGACTTGGAAACTGGTACAAGCACAAAGCTTTTTGACTGCAGCTGCTCATCACAGAGATTGACCTATATCATGAAATGTGTTACACTGTGCTGCCGTGAAGCAATTTAGTGTATCATAGGAGAAAATTACCTGCAGGGGCTGATGCTTAGTAATGTTTGTCACATAAAATAGAAGTCACTTAATCGGGGGGGTGGGGGGGGCTTTGTGCAATGGGTTCCAACTCTGTGATTGTCCTTGATCAATCATGCAATCTTCTCTAGCCTGCAAGTGAATTTTGTGCCTCTAAAGTATCTTCTTGGTACCATGTTCTAGTCATTATAATGATAGGATTTTTTTTTTCCTAGTTTATGTTGTCAGTATTGGTCCATGGTTTCCATCTGGTACATTCCATTAACAGGGCAGCCTCCCTAAGTCTTAAAAAATTGATAGAGGCACCCAGTCCTCTGAGGCAGAGCTGTATCTCCTTTGCAGCCCCAGGCTCACTGTCAGGCTTTGAGTCTTATGCCTCAAGCTATACCCTAAAACATGGATGGGACCGTGATGCAAACTAATTTTAATTTAGTTTCACTGAAATTTACTTGAAATTAAAATGGTTTAATACAGTGAGAGTAATTATTTCTCATATATCTAATAGCTTCTCCCTTCTACCTCCTTGAAAATGATAATTTGGCCCCTACTTTTAGATGGGCTTTGGGTGGAATACCATTTTTTCCGTCTTGCACTTAAGGAATTTAAAGATAAACTAACAGTGTTAAGTTCCCCAGTGTGTGTTATATTACTTTTTTTTTTTTTTGCATCTCCCCTCTAAGCCTTCTTCATAATTTCAGCTGTTTGGTGGGTAATTAAAAACATCTGACAGGAGAAGAATACAGGCTCTGTCCCTCCTCCAAGCTCTTAAATTTTTTTGGCTGTCAGAGGGAGGGGTAGCTGACATCCATTAATATGCCAGAATGCTGGTGGCCTGCAGAGCCATACCCAAGGCTGTGGGATGACCCCCATTGTTTGTTATTTCATTAAACAATTGTCTCCATCCCTTTTTAAATGATGGGAAACAAACAGCTGAGCAGAAAATGAACAGCTTCACTTTAACTAGAATGGCAACAAAAATTACATGCTAATTTCCCTCTTCATTCAGTTAAAAAAATAGTAAGAACATTGAGCCAAAGAGAAACTGAACAACTGTCTCATGAGCCTGCTTGAGATATTAAGTGAAACTTAGGAAAATAACTTCAGCAACAGTTATTTGCTCCCTATCATCTATGCTGGTAAAAGCTAACAAGATCTAGTTGAGTTTCCTGGAGTTTAATCAACTTTTAAATACACACTCAGAATCAAGTGGGAAAAATACATCCAAATATTGCAGTCTCAGAGGACAAGCCCTCGCCTCAGTGATGAATTGGACTTCTAGTTCAATGGTGGCGAAAAGTGTGTGAAAATGAAATACACAATGATGCAAGCATATTATAGTCACCTAGTTCACCAGAGGACTGGCCTGGCCTGCATGCCTCATTCTGAGGGGACTTAGAGCAGGTATTGTTGACTAAGTGCCCAATTTCTCCTCCTTGGCACTGGTTCTCAGGGTGAAATAATGAAAGTCCTGATCTCCCACACTGCTCTCAGTAATAAAGCAACAAATAATAGGAGGATGGTATAGTAAGATGATATCTTCCTCCTTAGATATCAAGACATCTTGTGCCATTCTTGAGAGTGGAATCTAGCTATGCATCATAAGTCCCACACTTGTACTGAACTCTGATGCTTCCTGAGATGAGTTCATTCAAGACCAGGCAACCTTGCTCAGCAACTTTTACTATCTATAACCTTCTCATATTTTCCTACTGTCATTCATCTGTTTCCTTCATAAACACACACACACAGATGCGTGTGCACACACACACACACACAGACACACACACAGACAATCTCTTGCAGGAAAAGATGGAGCTGAACCCCAACTAAAAGTATGTACAGCAAACCTGGGCTATCTCTATCTCAAGGAATCCGTAAAGATGGAATAGCTACTACATGATTCATTCAGATAGAGAATGTTAGGAGACATCCATCTGATGCACCCTTAAACAAAAGTTAGTCTAGCAATTAAAAGCTGATCAGACAGTAGCAATTCTTGAAAGACTAAGTTAAAAACAGCACATTTCATTCCAGGCAAATGACAGCATCCTGTGGATGTGGGATTGAGGCATGAAAGTCAGTCCAGTTACTCAGACTGGGACCAGTAAGACAAAAACAGCCTGAACCTCAGAAGTCAGTATTTCTGGCCCCTTCCTGCTTAGTGATGCAAACTTACAATGGTAATCCAGTTAGTCACAAGCCACAGGCATAATTCAACTCTTGGGCAGTCCTATTTATTTCCTTTTGCTTAAGTGCATGGGAAGCCAGTGTGGGTGGGTTATTTTTATTTTACATTTTATTTTTAGATAGACATTCACTTCTAAAGTGTCAAATGGCCATTTCACTCCCAGGATTTGTATAGCAAAAAATGCTGAGGAAATGTTTTGTTTTTCCTTTTACTACATACATCGTCTTTCTAATTCTCTTGCTATAACCATAAGAATCTTAGATTTACTTGAATGACAAAAATCTTACTGACCGTTTTCACAGACAGACAATTTCTGTAACATTGTTCTTTACTTAAGGCTACTGTGTACCTTAAGTACACAGATTTGCCAATTTAATAATTGTAGCTGAGTGTTACGTTCAGCACATTCTTTAAAAAAAACAATCACCACACATCGGACACCTGTACAATCTATACCAAATCATTAATAGATCATTGTATCACTTAAAATATGCCACAAAGGGCTATTTGGGTCATCTTGGTAAAGTAATATGCATCTAATTTGCATGTATATATTTTACAGAGCAAAGATGAATGTAATGCAGCCATATCAAACTTTCTGGACTTCCCAAATTTGTCCTGTGAAAATGTATGTGCCATGAATCTGCACGTTATATTTCCTTGTGTATTGGAGCATGGAAAGAGCAGCTGGAAGAATCAGACAATCAGTTTTTCTAAGTTTTGTGAAAATGGCAGTAGGCCATCCTTTTTCCATATCTTCCCCAATTCCCTCCCCAAAAGCATGTTGCTCCAGTGTGATTATGCTTCTAAATATAGAGCTGTAGTATTTAATTATCTTTCTGTAAAGTTATTTCAGATGCTGTTTGCCTGTTATCTAACTGGGAGATGCTGCTATTTTATCAGTACTGGCTGTAATTGTATCAACAGATGCTTGAAACACCTTGGGAGGGGCAACCACAGAGAAACTCCCCCCATCTCAAGATCTTTGTCCTCAACAGGCACAATCACCACAGAAAGCAACAGTGCCCAACATAACAATTGCATACATTTATTGAATCACATTTTGAATATAGTTGTCCCTTTTTAGTATATTTCCTAGTTCCAATGCGCGTAATAGAGGTACACATTGCTTGCCCACACAATTTTCCCAATTAATGTAAGCAGAAAGTTCATCTAAATTAGTAGTCAAATAGTTACCCAAAGTTGTCTTGTACCTCCTTGATTCCCCCCAAAATCTTCCAGTGTAGAAAAAAACAGTAAGAGAAGTAGCTGGCAAAAAGCAGCAAGCAAAATAGCACCCTTTTACACACTACAGATACAGTATTTACACAGCTTACTCTGCTAACTCCTCTTTTTCTCCTACTTTATACCTGAATAGTATTGGACTCTGGCCAGCTTCATTTCATCAGTCTTATCACTGAATACTGTTATAGTTTTTTTTAAAAAAAACAGTTTGGGGAGCAGTCTAGCTGTTCTTGAGTAGTTCTTGATCATGGAGGTTCATATCCTGATTCTTGGTATTTTATCCATCGGTCATACTTTGATCTTCTCCTGACTTCTAACATATCATTGCTTTCTTCCACCATAACATGCTGTTGCACTTTCCATGCACCTGTGCATTCAGATGGGCTCTATATACATCATTAGGCTTGAATATTCATCATATGGTTCATTAAACCCAATATCCATCATGTTCTCTAGAAAAGGTTATTTGTTGGGCCAGCTTGCAAAAAGCTTGCATTCTCTTCAAACATAAATTCTCTCTGGATCAGTTAGCCCTTGGTTTCTCTATATTTAAGTACTCTTCCAGAAAGACCAATTGAATCACTTTTAACCGCAACATTATTTATGTTTGCTTATGGTAAGATGTTACATTTTCATCTTCGGTCTTTAATCCACTCTACTATGGATTAAAGCAGGGGTTCTCAAACTTCATGGTGCTGTGACTACCCAAAATAATACATATATGTGTATGATGCTCCCCTATGAATAATAATCATAACCTTCATGATCATGATCATGATTATCAATTCCTGGAAGAATTAAACTTTTTCCAGTTTGGTTGGGGTTTTTGTACTGCACAAGTTAGAGATGCCAACTCCCATCACCTCTGTCATTTGGCTGGGGGGAAGAAAACCAGTGGGAAGGAAAACTGCTCCTTTCGGGAGAGGCCAGTTGGCCTCTGATCTGTGCAGTAGCTAGTGATGCTGCTCCTAAGAGGTGCCTCACTTCAGCCTCCTGGGATGGTTTGGATCTTCAGATGGCACTTCTAATCCCTGGGGAATCTGCCATTCTAATCCCTAGGGAATCTGCCATTGATGAAAAGCAAATGACTTTCTGAAGCAGTCTGAATGCCCTTTGTACAGGACATCCAGATAACCTTCAGAAGTGGCTCAAACACCTCCCTAATTCACTGAACTATAAGAATGAAGAGGAGGTATATAGACTTGAAAAATTCTGTTATTATAGCCAATCTCAATAAAAATAGTTTTAGCCTTCCTTTGGAGTTGATCTCATGGTCTAGATGGGTTGACAATGCCTGGAGGAGGAAGAGGAGGAGGAAAATAAGGTCACAAGACAATAGGGGAAAAAGGGGCTTCTTCTGCTACATCTGGCATCTTGATCTCTAGTGAGACTGAGCATGTGGTGACTCCCAAGCAGGATCTGTCTGCTGCTCCTACTATCCTGTGCCCTCATGTTGTCAATGAAAGCCCTCCAACAATGGCAGAGGAAGTGGCCATGAGAGCCCTGGCTTCCAACATGCTGAGCTTGGTTCAACTCTTTCTTTGAAGCTCTGAGGAGGCACTGTGGCACCACAGGCTTCTTCTCTGCCTTTCCCAGGAATCAGAGACCTGCAGACATTGTGCTTCTTACCTGCCTGCCTTATAACCTTTGCATGACTCCCTCCAAATTTGCTCATAACTTCCCAGAGGATTATGGCCCACAGAGGACTAAAAGCTTCTTCTTCATTTTGAATCTTCCTCCCACGCAGCCAACTATAAGCTATTTCCAATTAAGCCAGTGGAAACAAAGATGACTCATGTTTTATCATTTCTGATTGAAACCTCTCTGAATGAAAACAAAGTAGAAGGCAGCAAGAGTCGACAAAGTTGCAGCTGACAACAAGGACATCTTTACTAGAAATACAAATGTAGGGTCTTTGGATTAGTTTGCCTAATTTGGTTTTGGATTACTTAAGCTAGCTATATATACACAAAGCACCTAGTCTTTTGCTTTTGTTTAAAGATCACCTGGAAATTACTGCTGGTTCAAAATGCAGCAGCGTGAGCAGTAACGGGCACTTCTCGTTATGCCCGTGTGTCACTGCTGCTTCTGAGTGCATTTCACAGTGCTGATTGTCACCTGTCAGGCCCTTCATGGCATAGGGTGTGGTTATCTGCAGGACTGCCTGTCTCCAATGGTTTCTGCCTAATTGGCATGTTCAGACAGAGTGGCTTGCTCCAGGTTCCCTCAATTAAACGTTGTCATCTTGTGGGACTGGGAACGTGTGTCTTCTCTGTCACAGCCCCTGCCTTCTGGAATAGCATCCTCCCAGAGACATGGATGGTGCCCACTTTCCTGGGATTCCTTAAAACCCTTGGACTGTCTTGATGGAAATAAAATTCCAGCTGTATTTCATAAGTTTGGGATCTGGAGCAAATCAGATGGTGAGTTTTAATTCTATTTGCCCTCTTGGATTTGAGACATTTGAATATATATAAATTTATTTAGTATAAAGGCTACATAGTGATTAATTGAATACTTACAGGAAAATATTCTACCCTGGCAAACATTTTTTCCCTGTAGCACTGCTATGCTAGTATCAGCAGTGATCATGTTAACGAACGTAGCCCAGTATACTGTGCTTCTAGCATGATCAGCCAATGCATCATGCAATACTTCAGAAAGAAGTGGTTTGAAATTACATTTACTCTCTCATTTGTGTTTATTGCAAGAGTTTATGCCGAAGTTTTATAATGCTGCAATTGTAGGAGAGGCGACCATCAGAGAAGCTGGTTCCTTTGTTTTACTTCATAAAACCACATTTTCTGTGCGCACTTATACAACAGGGAGGATTGTAGATTTAAAATTTTTAAAGGCACAGTTCAGAGTGGCACATTTATGCAGACACACATTGAAAATTAGACGGCCATATCCCGATTGACTGCAAATATTTTCCCATCAAATCGAAGATGACGGCAGGGGGAAAATGTTGAAAAACTGGTTCTGCATCTTTTAAGACATTCCCTCTGGTAAGAATAGTTATCCCAGGAGAATGGAGCACATACAGCTCAGGAAAACCACAGGCAATTTGTATCTAATTCTTTTAAGTCATGAAAGAGATCTCAGGGGAAATAGTATATTAAAAGCTAAATGGCACGAGAAGGATGGGTTGAGGAAGGTGTTATGTGCTGCACAAGTCAATCAGATAGGATCATTCCAAGAACAAATTCCCATTGCAAATCATTTCAGAAACTGAATTTTAAATATGTTTTAGCAGTATAGTTAATGCATCCGTTTATATTATTTGGGTGACTGGTTAATCATCCAGCAAGCAAAACTAAATATATAAAACTAAAATAAATACTAAATCTCATTGGCTGATAAATAGTTGGAGCAATTGTCAAATGCTAAAAAGCAGTTACAAAGTGAACCTGAAAGGAGCAAGATAATAAATTATCACTCTATGCCATACTGAAAGCAGGCGAGTGTTCAGAGTACATCACAAAGGGCCGCTGTGCTTAAGTTTTCTCAACTGCTCTACTAAAAGCGTGTTTTATTCTTTTCTTCCTAATAGCAAGAGCGAAAGACGTATTTATATTATTTCACACCATTCGCAGTGTACAGAAGACTTAACAATTAGAAAGAAATCAATGGATTTCTCTTATTTTATCCAAAACTAATGTCTTTGATCTGAGATTTTACCCTCCCACCCTCCCGAGTCTCTCTATGCATAGTTTTTGCTTTCCTATGCTTTATGGGCATGTATCTAAAGACTGGTATGTATCTAAAGACATTGATATAGACTAGTGTTCCTATAGAATTCAGCCACTTCAGATGCGTTATGTCAAAAACTCTTCCTTGTTTTAGGCCTTTGGGGCTGGCTCAGTGGTGCACTTAAGGACCTCATGTTGGGAGAGTCCACTCCAATTAACAGGACTTTGAAAAGAGATGCTACTGCTGCTACATTGATGCTCTCTTTCTGGCCTTGCCCAGTTCTGCTGTCCTCTGTCTTTAACATTCTTTGAGACTTCTAGCTTAAGAAGAATGCAGAGGCAAATGTCTGTGAGCACTTTATCACCAGATAAGATGATAAGGATAGATGTGGAGTGACAAAGTGCCACATGGGTCCTAACTGATCTCAGATTCTCTCCTAGAGGCAGCAGTATCTAGCAGGGAAAACCAGCCTATGGTAGATAAGGCTTGTTCCATGTGACCGTAGATAATTCTATCACACAGTAGGCTCCAAGCCAAACAATATGTGATATTAGTTCATATAACTTTACCTTTCAATGAAGGTTCTTTTTTCCTCATTGAAAAAAGCATGATCAAGCAGTGTGGAAAGCATGATCAAGATTGGCTATTTGTCAAGGTTTGTCTGTGATTAACATCTAGCTAGTCTGATTCTCAAGTCAGAGTAAGGCAAATCTCTGTTCGGTCTTCACAACTATTGGCAATTTTGGTCAGTTCCTCCCAGGGGATCTGTGCTGAGAAAAAATATGTGTAAAGTACATGTCAAATGTTACAAGTAGGCAACAATGCCATGGATTCTGGAGTAACACAAACTCCCAAATATATGATATGTATCTGTAGAACACAAGAGGCTGCATCATTTGGAAGAATGCAAGATGCAGAGATGAATAATACATAATGGATCTATAGAATTACCAGAAGATTTCCAAAACTAACACAATATAAGAGGAGTCTCCCAACAAGTTGTCTATTGCCAGGAGGGCTTTCTTCATCTACCAAAGATCTTTATGTTGTAAGTGTAAAGACTCTCTTTATGTGTGAGTAGCAAGGGTGCTAGTTCTTTCCTCTGTCACCGCTAGTATGAGTACAAAGCTGAAAAAAAGAAACCAATTGCCAAAACTCCCTAAGAAATTTGGAGATGATTATATGTAGGAGGACAGTGCAACAGGTCATATTTGGTCAGCAAAAGGAACTTTGAAGTATGCAGGAGTGCAAACATAGCAATTTTTTTCCTGGGATTTTACAGTTCAAGGGAAGGGTGCAGATGCTTTAAGATGTTGCAGAAAGTACTAGATTTGTGCACCTAAAGCACATTTGGAGGCTGGATATGAAGCTTGCACAGCCCTAATTTTGGGGGGGGGGGCGTGCCTTTGAATCAGTGTTGACTTCTTGGCAGACTCAGATAAAAACAGATGAGTATCTCTGCCTTTCTTATTCCTGGACTATTTACCAGATGTTTCATCTCTAGACTGTTGTCCAAATTAATTCAGACTCATTTAGTGAAACTGATTCACGTTAGCACAATACAGTAAAAAAGCATTACATTTATTCTGCATTAGCAACAAATGCCTTTGTTATTAAAAGTTTCTTTCATTGTCCAAACCTGATATCTCAGAATCTTTATCCTAATGACTATTCTATCGTTTGTATTTCAGTCAATGCCAAATTTGGACAATCATGTTGTTGGTTTATGCTGTACTTTAAAGGATAGTCTGAGATTGTCAGAGAGACACTATAGAAGCCTGAGATCTTTGGGCACTAGAATAAATGTATTGGTCATGTTCTATAAAGTTTCCAGGTATATAAAAGTGTGCCAAAAGGGAAGATGATTGGGAACTAAATCCCATTGCCACAGAAACCAGGACCAAAAATAATGAGTATCAGCTGCAGCTATCTTGATTTAATTTAAATTTGAAGAGAAACATCTTGATGGTAAGATCTGAACAACAAAAGAACAGTCTGTCTGTGGAGGCTGTTGGTTTTCCATCTCTGGAGGCTTTTAAGAGGAGGCTCTCAAGGATGCTTTAATTGGTTTTCCTGCACGTTGCAGAGGGTTGAACAAGATGATGCTTGTGGCCCTTTCTAACTCCACAGGTCTATAATTCTTGGATCTGAGATACCAAAGATTGTAAGGTATTTTGATAAACCTGATCTATATGGGTCAAAGGCAATTTTTTTTAAAATACTGGCAAAATACTTTTTGTATATAGATTCCCCATATAACTATGGGAGCCTGTTATAAATACCCACCATCACTTACAAAATCCAGAATATAACAAAATGTTGCCTGCATGCCGCAGCTACGTTTGAAGAATTCCCTCTTCCCAGCTAAATAGATGCTTAATGCTACCAATACTGGTTTTAAAAATGGGGAAATGCCTATAAGAATGAAGTCTTGCCATTTCAGGAAAATATTCTTATTTGAGAGTAAAATATAGTCTTCCTTTTGAAATTAATACAGAATGCAATTTGTTCCTCGTTTATCCTAGGGTTATGTAAAAAACAACTGCAAAAAAGCTGTAATTTAACCTATCATTTTTATTATGTGGCAGCATTCAAATTAAGTTATTCATGAGAAACACAATTGAAATCAGTTCATCATGATGACTAATTTAAATCCCATTAATTTAATTGGGACTGACTAATATAACCTGAACATTATCAATGAATTCCTTTTTAAAAAGTTGTTTAGAAAAGCAATAGCTGTGTATTAAAAGATATAATATTGAACACTATAATGAGATTGTTCCTTATGTACATAATGTATTTCAAGAGAGTGTTGTTCATGTTTTGATTTGTGTCATATGTCCTTTCATTAAAATCTTCTAATGTGTTTTATTTTGTATCTCTTCAGCTAGCAAATGGACTGGTTTCCCAGCCTCTTATTTACCAGCTGCATTTCAGTTAGAGGGGAGCTAAGTTGTATGGGAAGGAATGGGTGAGACTCTCATTTAAAAATATATAATTGCTTGTATGGAGTAAGCAGCCAGAATCTGGCAATTTGATCTAGAACAGACAGCATTGGAATGCTGGTATGTAGTAGAACAGGAACTACACAGGACAGAGTGAATAGTTGGCAGTGTCTAGAATAATATCTTTCCTGGGGGCACCTTGTTTGGGCTCAAAAACTGAGTCAGATCAGGCTTGGTTAGTACTGGGATGGGAGGGTTGACCCTCCCATCCAGGTTAAAACAGAAACCATGAGTCCTAGAGGACTTACAACTTGTGCACTTGCTTCTTCAGGGGTAGCACCTCCCTGGTGTGTGAAAGGTCCCCTGTGCAAGCACCGAGTCATGTCTGACCCTTTGGGGGGTCACCACTTTTGTGACATTTTCTTGGCAGACTATAGCGGGGTGGTTTGCCATTGCCTTCCCCAGTCATAATTACCTTTCCCCAGCAAGCTGGGTACTTCCGACCTCGGAAGGATGGAAGGCTGAGTCAACCTGAGCTGGCTACCCAAGAATCCAGCTTCCACTGGGATCGAACTCGGGTTGTGGGGAGAGTTTTGGTTGCAATACTGCTGCTTACCACTCTGCGCCACACAAGGCTCTTAGCACCTCTCCACCAAGAAATAATACTGGAGCAGACAGAGAGTCCCAATGGAGAAACAGTAGCTCTGTCTTGCTTGGGTTCAACTTTAACCTGTTTTGTCTCATCCATACCCTCATAACCTCCAGGCACCACTACAGGACCAGTACCCTGGAGATCACAGTGTAAAGCTGGGTATCATCAGGATACTGATGATATTGAACCTCAAACTGTCAAATGACCTCCCACAGTGTCAGCCCCATCAGGCAGAACAGACCAGGAATCAATTCCATAGGAAGGCTAAGATTCCTTTTATTGAGATTGGCTGTAATAACAGAATCTTGCAAGTCTGATTGTGCTGTACCTCCTCCTCCTTCTTATAGTTCAGTGAATCTGGAAGGTGTCTGTCTGAGCCACTTCTGTATGTTCTCTGCTTGTGTTGGACTTAAGATACCTTTTCCCCCTCATTGGTCTGGTAATGGATCTCACCTATCTCCATCAAGGTCATCTTCCTTATTTTTTACATCCAGTGGCTTTCTGTAGATATTAAAAAGTAGATGAGAGAGAACTGATCCCCATGACATTCCACAAATGA